>NC_141620.1:41447608-41747608 GCF_047967505.1 Dipteris shenzhenensis | reverse complement strand
TCTTTCTCTGATCTTTGCCCCCATGGCAGCCACAGTGCTGCAGATGTGGCCTTCTGTCAGAACCTAGGTCCACCTCCCCGATTTCTCTCCTCCTCATATGGGGGCTTACAAATGGGGAGGTGACCTTTCCAACACCCCCTCTCACCGACACATCTAGGCCCAATGCCAACACGTCGATGACGATGCTCCAGTAACTCCATGATCCTAGTCCTTGAGAACATTTCGATGTCAAAATCTTTTCTTGGCTTTTCATCCAATGGCTCTTGCTCCACCAGGTCTGGTTCCGTTTCCGCACACCATCCTGGTACACAGGTCCATCTCTGGTAGCACCTCCTCGCACCACCACCTTTAGTCACGTTCCTGCCTTCGAGCTCGAGCAATCCAACCACCACGATCATCCAGTTGTCCCCCTCATAATGAGTGAACAACCTGGAGTCTTCCAAGCACCATGCTCCCGTCCTTCCTTTGGCTAGGTCCGCAACCAATGAATATCTCCAGATAACCTCGACCACGAACTCTAGTTGAGCTCTCAAGCATGTACTCTTCTGGCTTTAGTGCACCTTGTCCATCACTTTCTAGCAATCTGTGTCCGAGATTTGAAGAAGCACCCACACTTCCCCTTCTTCCTTCGAAGAAATCCAATTCCTTCCAATCTCGCATTACCTGAGACAAATGAAGAGCAAAGTCTCTCCATAGCATGCTATAAAGGCTCAAATGAAGAACATCAAGTACATACCAGACCATCGGACAGCCTGTGCGCTTGCTCTAAAAGCAAACCATGCACTTCATCGAGGCACATACCAATAGCCTGTGTAATCCTGTACTGTCTCCTTCTAAAGTATAGCATCCACCTAAGCATAAGACCCCAAGGCACTCTATGGAATCCACCCTCGTGTCAGTGTCAACAGCCACGCACCTGGAAGATACCAAGCACTCCATGCTGTCCTTCACCTTCACAAAGGTCTCTGACTCCTCATCGACCCACGTCTCAATGTTCTGCAGACATCATCCCTATGGTTTCTAGGTCGGCATATCTGACCTCGATAACACTGGGAGATGTCACCAAGAACAACTCTTCGATTACTGCATTTGCTTTGGCTTTTGTGTCACCTCTAGATCTCCCGCCCCACACCGCTCACAAGCGTGAGTGGAAGAAGGCAATGAGGTCAGCGAGGGAGGACCCCAGTTTGCAGCACTGGACTCCTTCCTTTGGTTTTTTTGATCCGCTTTCTTCTTTTTGCAGTCCTTCGCAAAATGACTTGGCATGTCACAATAGAAGCACTTCTTATGCTTCCTCTTGGAGGTGTCCTCGTCATCAGAGTCGGCATTCTTGGACTTGCCACCGTTAGGCTTGCCCTTTCCTTTGCCAACCTAATCCTTCGCCAACAGCGCCTTATCATCTTTGTCGTTATTGAAGAGCTTCTCCCTAGCTTCTTCCTGTAGCAATAATGGACCCAACTCTTCAAAAGTCAAAGGTTTGGTCCTCTGTCCTGATGTCACAGTCATAACAAATCTTTTGAAACTCTGAGGTAGCCTCCTCAGTACCATCAAGGCCAAATGCCACGAGTCCACCTTCTGACCAACTGATGCCAGTTGATCCCTCACCACCTTGACTTTCGTCAAGACGTCATGTACCGAATCTCCCTCATCCATATCCAGGTTGTAGAGCTGATGTTGAAGAAGTAAGATCCGGGATGTATTGTCTGTCTCGAACAAAGCCTTCACAATGACCCACGCCTCTACTGACATCTCGACCATCTGGATATGAGTAAGCACAGAGTCCGCCGTAGTCCCTATGATCAATGCCAGGGCATGGGCATCTCTATCTTCCCAAGCTTCGAGCCCCTCTCCGTCTACTTCCATAAGTATCTTCCCCTATCTGTCCACCATATCCTCCGGCTTCGCCTCCACTCCCATTGTCAGTTTCCATAGCTTCCGAGCCACTAAATGACTCCAGATCTTCACCTTCCAGATCGGGTAATTTGACCCATCCAATTTCCCACACTCTCCGAAGTTAGGGATGGTGAAAGAAAGGAATCTGGGAGAGGAGGAAAGGAGGGCAGAGGCTGAAGAAATCAACATCTTTGCTGCTAAACCACACAGCACGAACAAACTCAACCTTCAATAGACCAGAACTCTGAACACACCTGATTGACCCTAAGTCACCCTCCTTCTCGCAAGGGCACTGTCCTCTAGTCTTGCAAGTCGATTCCCAAGAGCTTCTGAATCAAGGTCGTCCTTCAGCAAGGTCCCTACCTTCATGCTCCCACACCTGTGAGCCTCCTACTTGGACTCTAATACCATGTTAGAAATCACCCAACAGAGGGTACGCACAGTGGAAGACTAATAGAATAGCCCAAGAGCTCACACAGTGTGGTGTGGGGTGTGGAATCACAAACTTCTTAGACTTATATGCATAGGATAGATGTGCAGACTCATCAATAGACCATGAACCAGCCAGAAATAGAAGACACCAAAATAATATATTACCATCCAAAGCTATGGACACAATACAAAAGAGATAGATCCAGAGTCCCACCAATGGTGTGGTCCTTTGATCTTACCACAAGGTACTTCTATCTGCCGGCTATCTCTACACTCGAGCCTGCGTGTTCCACCTCAAGCGTAAGTAGACTTTCCGTTCAGATCTCTTCCACCTTGCTGTCTGCAAACCAGCCTAGGTGGGCAGCCCTCTGAGTGAGCTAAGTCTGCAGGTCTCCAGCCAGGTTCACCTCCAGGATGAGGCCCAACTGCTGCTGCTCCTTTCTGCTCCTCAAAGGATGCTCCAAGTGCTAATGAATGAGGGCACAAACCCCTCCCTTTTATAGGCCTAGAGGGCTGGCCAACCAACCAACCCAGCAGACCTAAAATGGTCGACCTGCTAGTCGATCAACCTGCCCCCTCTGGCCCATTAAATACACCCCTTCTAGGGCTCAAAACAAGGGCCTGTTGGCCCATAAAACTAGGGCACATCCCCCCCCCTATAGATGCAGGGTCCAGCCCCTTCTTGCAGCCCTTGATCCGACCTGGTAGACTAGCTCTTGACCAGCCCCACCAGTCCTCTACAAGGCCGGCTCCTCCTGTAGGCCCCCCTGCCATCTCACGCCATGTATCAGGCCGCATGCCTGCCTACAAGCCCTTGCCATGTTGTGCCATCTGTCCGGGATACCCTGCCATGTGTTTAGAGCCTCTCAGCCATGTGGCGCCTCTTGCCAGGCCTAGATCCAGGGGCTGTTGCACTCGCCATCCATCCTGCACAGTCTCACCATCTGAGGCAGCCTCTAGAGCTCTAGGTATTTTTCTTTTCTTCCTCTGATCTTTGCCCCCATGGCAGCCACAGTGCTGCTCATGTAGCCTTCTCTCAGAACCTAGGTCCACCTCCCCCATGCTCTCCTCATATGGGGGCTTACAGATGGGGAGGTGACCTTTCCAACATCAACTCCATGCTCCAAAGGATCTAATTGGGCCATTGTCCCACTGTGCCCGCCCACAGTGTCCATTTGTTGCCCCAACATACATCATGGATCTCATGATGCCAAAGAAAGGGCTCACGCTAAAATCCTCTCAACGAAGAGGGCTAGCTAATGTGAGGGGAGTCTCTAAGAAGATCCACCGATGAGACTGCTACCAGCCTACCACTATACAAGGTAGCCTTGGAGCAATAAGCATGAAAGAGAAAAGGCCTCCCTTATATGACTTGTTATAAGCATCTGACTCGAACTCCTTGTATACAATTGAAACTCCCCATATATAGGACAGAGACCCTCACTGGTCAAAGAACCCATCCTCCACATGGTACCCTTCACTCCACCAGGTCATATGCCTTCTCGAAATCCAAGAGACTGCTACATGCCAAGACTCCTCATGGGCCTCGTCCACTCCACGTGCCTGGCATCTTCAATTCGTTGTAGCTCTCTTGCCAAGCTTCTTGTGATCCACATGAGTCCAAAACCACTCAAATGGCTCAATCCACAGCCCTCTTGCTATCAATCTATGCAGGGAGGATATCCTCTCAACTCTAAGAATTGTATTCTAGTCAAGGCTGCAACTGGAGGGAGGCACAACCTAAACACCAAGGGTAGGCTCTCGCCAGGTGCCCCATCTGTCTACACCTGAGGCACTACACTCTAGCAAGGTTTTGAAGCAAGCTCTCATGAAAGACAAAAATAGGGCAATACTCCTTCTAAAGCCTCCGGAAGCGTAACATCACTCAAAACCTCGACACATGACGTGTCGTTTCCATGTTGTTTACCGTGAACCATGGTACCAAGGTATGAAGAAAACCAAGTGCAAGCCAAGGAAGATGAGGCTCTGCTCCACAAGGGCTTTGGGTAGTGACGATGGCTTTGCTCACCCTCTAGTACCAAGCTCGCCTAAATCCGGTCTTGAACCTGGCACCGAGTAGACGTGAGGCCTGCAATGCAGCCCATCATTGTTCTATCCTGAAGGAACTTGGCGATCTGCACTCCTTTAGATAAAGGAAAATCCAAACGGATGGAGAAGCCATGAGAAAATATCTGGCAAGACCAAAAAAAGTCGCCACCAAGGTCACAATCCCCAAATCAAATAGAGATCTACTCCTACTAGCAAAGAAAGAAAAACCCGGGAGCTAAGGTGTGCGCATGCGCGCGAGCGTATGTGTGTGTGTGGTAGAGCCGCGGGGGGGGGGAGGGGATGGATAATCTTTGCAGCCTAATGGCACCCCAAAAGGCGCTCATGGGCTGTCAAGGAACAGACTGAAAGGATCGAAAAAAGGGGGGCAAGGAGTCGAATACAGCAGCTGCAGTCTTGGCCCCAAGTGGGAAGGGGGCAAGGCACTCGGGCAAAGCCTTGCTACAGCCAGCAAACACTGGTGTAAACAGCATGTGAGACAAGTAGAGGAATCGAGCGAAATGGAAGCCCACAAGCAAGCCACAAAGGCCTCCCATGACCAGCCGTGAGCAAGAGGAAGGGGCAGAGGGCGGGCGCTGAGGAAAGTTGGGGAGAAGAGGCAGGGTGGGGTGGGGCAGCCCGACGGGGAGGCGGAGGAAGGGGACTAGCAGGAGTAGTTGAGCAGGAAGAAGCTCACCAAGTATTGGTCAGTTTTCTTCTTCTTTTTCCCTTGAATGTCTTCGACTACAAGAGTTTGCTAGAGCAAGCAGACTTATTTCTCTGATAATGCATCTGTAATTGATTGCAAGATACATTGTAACGCACAAAACTCTAAACAGTGAACCTACCATATATTGGCATTACCTCTCTATAAATAAGCTCCCGCACATCATCCTTAGTCAACCGCCGTCGTTCAAACTCAAATTCCAATTTGGATATTGGTTGTGCAGAAGGTTCGCGCTCTACCTTTGCTAGACCCTTGAAGTAAGGATCTGATAAAGCCTATGCCACACAAGCAAACAAAAGCAATTGCTCAAGACCAATGGCATGTAGATGCTCACAAAAATTAAAGAGATCTTATGATCAACAAAACAAAAAATACCTCTTCTGCGGTAGGACGATCTTTGGGATCAAAAGCAATAAGTTTTTGTAAAAGGCAGATTGCCAAAGGATCAGCACTTGGAAACTTCTCCAGAAATGAAATAGGTTGTTTTTTGCGCATGCTGCTTAGATATCTCCTCGCCTTTTCATTACGAACCTGTCCCCATAAAAGTGTAATAGTGAGGAAAAGTCCACGTTCAAAACGGCATCCCGCATTAAATATATATCCCAAAAAGTATCTACAAACACCTACATTCCTTATAATTGGCACATTGGCAGCACAATTGGAAAGGGAAAGCCAAAGACCAGATAAAAGCAATGCCATGGAGGGGATCAATGTGTGCGGTGTATGTGTGAAAGAACACACACAGACTAAGGATAGTGTAAATTCTTTCGATGTCTATTTAGGTCAAGGAAGTTTGCAGCAGATCAATCCAACAAGCCCGACCTCCATGGAAGAATGCCTGACCGGCCCCTTAGATAAATCCACAAATATCCTTCCTGGCTGCAAAGGCGAGGAGCAAGAAGAAGGGGCCAACCCTGGCAATTGCTTCCGAAGAGGGAGTGCCCAGCATATCTGTCATCAGGTCCAGTTGGTGCACAACATTCTTCCCAGGAAAGAGAGGCTTTCCAGTAAGAACTTCAGCAAAGATGCAGCCAATGCTCCAAATGTCAATCGCAGGAGTGTACTGCAGCACAAGTAATATACCTTTGTAAGACTAGAATATATCCAATCGTACAAATTTAGAATTTTTGTTGTTCCCAAATAAACTTATGTTTATGTAGCCTCTTAACAACTCCACAACTCATATAGAAACATATACAACAATCCAACATGAACATTTCTGTCTAGCAAGATTATCATGGGCAGGTCTACACACCAACATGACCAACAATGCTTATTAGGTCAGGCAAGAGCAAAAAGTAAACATCAAGAAGCACTCAAACCACCCCTGGAAGAGGGTCAGAGCTTTCATCAACTTTCATGATGCACGTAGCTTGAACGCTCCAACAGATCCTCTCTCAAACGTCCTCATCCGTTAGCCATATCTCTGTCGACACAAATCCCTATTGCAGAGATGTCTTTGCTTTCAGCCAGGTCCATGTCGAGGGTGGCATCGTATTTGCATGGACAATAACTCAATGTTGCAATCATCCAAATCAAGCAAACTACAACACACATTCTCGGCATTTTGAGGCCACAAGCCACACAAAAGCCTTCAACGAACATTCACAAAACTACAACTGAAATTCAGGGGCACAAATTACAATAAATGCCCCCGGCACCTTGAATGCTTATTCCTGCTTGCATCTTTCCCTATCCATGAGATTGAATGATTTCAATTACAATACATCTCGAAGCCAGATGCATTGCACAGTTTCCCTGCATCTCTTCGTACACATGGAGCTGGATTAAGTCATGCACGAATTTCCTGAAGTTGGATGCATGGCACAATTTCATTTTACAGTCTCAAAACCTCCCTGTAAACCTTTCCAAATCCCTGACGACTATTCTCATAGAGTCAACTATTACCATCCCACAAAATATGAATAGGAGCAATTGTAGATTTTTTCCCTTCTGAGCATCAGCTTCATAGCAGGATGGAATCTATCTGCAGGGTAACAGTGTACATAAATTACATTATTAGAGTGCTGGCTGATCCAAAATTGATAATAGCCCATGGTGTCTGCCTCGCTTGACAGAAAGACCAAGGTGAAGTGCTGAATGTGTCAGGTAACTGTTGCTGAAATGCTAAATCGAACGTCTTGGCAATAAACCTATCATTCTTTGAACTTACACATACCACAGGTGACCAGATTGATACAAACAAAAAGTCAAAAAAACCTTGAAACCCATCATCTGTCTTTGAATTGGAGAAAATGTAACACACGAATTTATCTGTGTTCTAAATACTGACGTGACTAGTGATCAACTCTCGTAAGAAACACGTACATCATCTCCTCCCAGCCTACAAGCCGTACTTACACTTTGCTTGAGTGGATAACGTACCACTCCTATCTTGGGAGGCTTCAAGTGCATCCATATGCCAATTTAACTTAAGGCTCATGCCACATAGCAGTACAAGCTTTATTCAGATCACCATAACTGCCCATAACAGTCACCATTAGCATTTGGCCCTAAGAGCATGAAAAGGCAATCTTCATCCAATGTTTTTTTTTTTTTTGCAAAGAAAAGAACCTTCTATTAATTCTTGAAGACTTCATACAAAACAACAGCCCCAAAGGTGCTGAGTATGGAAAAAACCGGGAAAAGGCTGAAAGAAAAACCGGCCTGCCAAGAAACCCAGCTCAATGCCTAGGGGATCTCTGGTACTGGGGCTAACAGCCAAGTGGGGGGACTATACAACCAGCAAATCCCTCACGGAACGAAAATGTAAAAAACTCTTGCAGGCCAAGCGTTGCAGAATCGCACACGCCTCGCAATAGTTGCCCTAGAGCCTGTGATCCCACGCTCCCAGGAGGAGCAGAGGGTGTAAATGATATCCAGCCAGAAGAAGTAGGAGATCTTCCTCGGCCGCAAACTGGATCATAACCACGTCCAAAACCTGGAACGGACATCCCACGACACTCTCTGGGCCACCCAATGCCTCTCCCTTGAAGGGGTCCACATCAAAGAGTCGACCTGAAGCCTCCTGCCAATCCACGTGGTGTAGGAAAAGAAGGGCACCTCGTCCACCTGCTCAGCAAGGCCGCCCTTGGAGGGCCACACCCACTCTCCCGGATCCCACTGGACCTCCCTCAAGGGCTTACCTTCCTAAAGCCAGAGACACCATCTGGGGGCATCTTGCTCTGAGCTACTGGGAGGATCAATGTGCCACTCCTTCCCCAAACGTCCCACCACTCTAATTATTTTCCAGTGAATCCCATCTAGACTCCCATCCATCTCTCGGTCTCTCTTAGTGAGTGTCTGGAGTAGGTTCCCAAATCCTAGCCGAAAAAACCAGGGTGCGTGCTGCCTCGCTGCATCATCATCCTCAAGGGAACACCAGTCCGAGAAAACTGGCCCAACCATCTGCTGTCCATCCACACGCAAAGTCCCTCCCACATGGACTCATGGATGGCTGGGTCAGTCTCGCTCATCCGCTGCCCTACCCCTCGCAAATGCGCCAAGGCGCCAAGCCTCACCTCTGCCTCCATACGTAATCTACTCCGTCTGCCAAATGAGCCCGACCTGGCGGTCCACTGTCCCACTGTGCCCAACCAACGTGAGTCCGATGCCCGAGCATACACCCCTCCTGATCTCGGATCTATGGGTGCCAAACAAGGGAATGACGCTTGAACTCCTCTCTGCATCTGCACTCAGCACGAATGAGGCCCCTTGCTAATCTCTACCGGACCCATGCAAGCTCCTCATCAAGGAGGAACCATTCCGCAAAGGGAACCATTCTGCGTAAGGGAAGCCTCTAAGAAGATCCATCTGTATTGTAAGAAATCCTAGATTTACTATATTTAGAAATGTGCTAAGGAACAGAAAGGAGACTGAAATAGCAAAGAACAAGGAATATTTGTATTGCTTGAGTGTCTGTAGTGTCTGTAGTGTGTCATCCATACAATTGGGCCACTCTTATATAGAGAGTGAAGAGTCACACATGAAAAGGTGTGTACTCCAAAGTGTATGTGCATGAAGAGGTGTGTACCCCTTGTAAAGGGTGTGACCCTTGATGAGAGGGTACATTAGAATAGAAGTGTCTCTTCCATAGAATGTCTCTTGTGAAGGGTTGTGCCTCATAGGAAGTGTCCTGTCGAAAGGGCATACCCTTCCACAAGTGTCCATTCATCAAACCATCCATAAGTCTAAGGTATAGAGAAAGGAATATGTCACAGATCGTGACATCCCCTCCCACTCAAAATAAGACACTGGTGGAGATAAGAAACTAATGTAGAAAATATCACGGTAAATTCTGAAAATACTGCTGCATAATCTCCGGGTACTGCTGTAAGTCTTCATCAGATTGCCAAGTAGCGTCGGAGTCGTCCAGATCTCGCCAAAGAACAAGGAATTCCGTGATAAGTCGATGTTGAGTCTCTCGCTGTCGATGGTCCAGAATACGCTCAAGAATAAGGAGAACATAATCGTCTTCGATTTCTAGGACATAATCACCTGTAGGAGGAACTGCTTCATCGCCTAGAATGTACGTCTTTAGCCAAGAAATATGAAATGTCGGATGGATTTTATCCCATGACGGTGGTAATTCCAATTTGTAACTTAAAGGTGAATTTTTCTTGACGATCCGGAAAGGTCCATAGTATCTTGGTCGCAACTTAGGAAACACAGACTTAACCGTCTTATAGCGATGTCACCAGTGTTGAATTCTAGGCGACGTCTATGTTTGTTGGCAGAACGTTGATACCGCTCTTGCGCTTTTCGCATATGATCCCTCACTTGGAGTAAAATGTCTTGCATTTCTTAAACCAATTGATCAGCTAGGGCCACTCGATGTTGAAGTACAAAATTCTTTGGTACAATCGGAGTGTGTCCATAAGCTGCTTCGAATGGAGTCATGCTAATGGCACTATGGAAAGAGTTATTATAAGCAAACTCAAGGAGTGGTAGATACTCTTCCCAAGCTGCTAGGCGTGACTGAATATAATGTCAAAGCATTTCTTCCAGAACTTGGTTGACTCTTTCAGTCTGGCCATCTGATTCTGGGTGGTAGGCTGAACTAAACAGTAGAGTTGTACCCAAAGATTCGAACAGTGAAATCCAAAAGTGACTGGTAAACTTAGGATCTCAGTCGGATATAATATTCTTGGGCAATCCATGGTGTCGGAAGATGTGTTGTATGAAGAGTTTGGCTATGTCCGGAGCTTGTGCATTGCTTTTGCAAGCAACAAAGTGTGCCATTTTGGACAATCGATCAACAATTACCATAATCTAAGTGTTACCTCTGGAGGATCGTGGTAGTGTTGTAATGAAATCCATGGAAATACTTTCCCACCTTTAAGTTGGAACTGAAAGAGGCTGAAGAAGTCCAGCTGGAAGTCGTCGGCTTGCTTTCATTTGTTGACAAGATAAGCAAGATGTAACCATTTTGATGACGTCGCTTTTCATCTGAGGCCAGTAGTATGTTGCACTGAGTAACCTATAAGTCTTGTTGATGCCTGGATGGGCAACATAAGGAACTACATGATGCACTTTTAACAAAAGACGTCCAACATCCTTGTCATGTGGTACACAGACGCGATCTTGATAATACAGGTCATTCGTATAAGAATAGGATGAGAAAATCTTATGTTAGGAAGTCAAAGGTTGAAGTTTTGAAAGAACTTGTACTGTTGTGCCGAAGTCTTTATCATTGAAATACTTCCCTTTGAATGAATTCGGAACATCCACAGATAATGTAGAGATTACCATAGCTGATGCTAGAGTTAACCTGCTGAGAGCATCTGCAACTACATTGCGTAGTCCTGGAATCAATGGTCATGTGAAAGTTGGCCAGAAACTCAACCCAGTGTGCTTGTCGAGCGTTCATGACTGGCTGAGAGTGATGGTCTGTCTTTACCACCGAGTGGGCTCCCATGAGATAATGTTTCCAAGAGCGATAAGCATGTACAACGGCAAGAAACTCCTTATCATAAACCGGGTATCAAGTTTGGATATCGGAATGTTTATGGCTGTCAAAAGCAATAACTCTGCCTTCTTGCATCAAGACTGCTCCTGTAGCGACGTCAAAAGTGTCGGTCATGACCTCAAATGGTAGGTTTGGGTCAGCAATAGCCATAACTGGTGTGGTAGTGAGTGCTTGCTTGAGTTGTTGGAAACTATACTCTGTTTCGGGAAGCCACTGAAAAACTGCTGTGCTTTTCAATAATTCGGACATAGGAGCTGCAATTTCAAAAAACTGATAGACCTTTGTATGGTAGAAGTTTGCCAATCCGAGAAAAGAGCAGACATCATGAACATTCTTAGGAGTAGGCCAGTTTCGGATTACCTCGACCTTCTTGGGATCCACAGAGATGCCTTGAGCTGAAATAACATGTCCCAAATATTCGAGTTGGGTCTTGAAGAACTCACTCTTCTCAATGTTGATATAGAGAGAATTTGCGCGGAGAACTTCAAAAACTTGGTGAAGATATTGTTTGTGCTCATGTAGGGATCTGATGAAAACGAGAATGTCATCGAGGTAAACGATGACGAACTTATCGAGGAAAGGCCTGAAGATGTCGTTCATTAGTGTCATGAATGTGGCCGGGGTATTGTTTAACCCAAAAGCCATGACCAAAATTCATAGTATCCATACTTTGTTCGAAAAGCTGTCTTATACTCATCGCCTTCTCGTATGCGAATTTGATGATAACTTGAACGAAGATCAATCTTTGAGAATTGTGTTGCATGTAGAAGTTGATCGAAGAGGTCATCGATGCGAGGCAATGGATACTTGTTTTTAATAGTAAGCTTGTTGAGGGCTCGGTAGTCGATGTAGAGGCGCATTAACTTATTCTTTTTTTCCACGAGTAGTACAGGAGATCCGAAAGGGCTGCGACTGGGCCGAATCTGACCTTTGTCGAGTAGTTCGGTCACATGTCTTTGGATTTCTTCATTTTGAGTATAAGAAACCCGATAAGGAGGTTTCGACAGAGGATTACTGCCAGGAGTAAGTTCGATTGGGTGATCCACTGGTCGTCGAGGTGGTAACTACTTTGGTAATTCCAGGGCTGGAAAAAAGGTTGGTTGAGGTATTCAGGAGGATCCTTTGTTGGTGTCTCCTCTACTGCCCTAACCAACAGAAGTGAAGTCTTTACTTCACGTTTACGAACCCACTTCTTTACTTGTAGGGCAGAGGCAACTGGGGTTGAAGGAGAGTCCCTAGAACCAGTTAGCTCAATAAGTTTTCCCTAGTGGACAAACTGGATAGTATGGCTGCAAAAACTGATTGATGGATCATAGTCGTAGAGCCACTGTTGTCCGAGTATGACATCGTACCAAGAAAGAGGCATGATGTCGAAGTTCAACTTGTCCGTATAATGTTGGATGCGAAAAGACAAGTTTTTGATCCTCGTGTTACACAAGAAGGTAGTTCCATTTGCGAGTTCAATCTGATAGTCCATGGGACTAGGACTGGTGGTCAACCGAAGTTTATCGACCATAGAACTAGCTAGGAAGTTATGAGAGCAGCCACTGTCGATGAGGATAGTGACGGTTGTTCCACGAAATTGATCCTTGGACACAAAGTACTTGAGTGGCCAGGGAAGGTTCGGGGTTGCTGGCAAGGCTCATGTGGATGGTATTTGCCATTCGAACAGCTTTGCCTTTCTTGTCTTGTGCTGGGGTAGCATCTTCTGTTTGGAAAGGGCTAGGTTCCATATTGGAATTCTGCTTTGGTCGCTTGGTACAATCAAACCAGCTATGGTCGCCTGTACAGATGGTACAAAGTCCTTTTGAGCAAGAGTTATTCTTCTTATCAGTGGCCGCACCTTTATGTTGGGGATGACGGTGATAACTTTGTGAAGAAGAAGAGGCTCGATCCTTGGAGGAGTGCTTCTGTTGGAATCCAGCATATGATTTCTGAGACTTGTGGGGATCTTAACACTGTCGCTGACCTTCATTACCCGAGTTTTTTCTAAACTTGGGGTTATCTTGAGGGCGAGCACCTTTGGCCATAGTAGAATTATGTGTTCTATTAGCACTCTGCTTCACTGTGTTTTGAAAATCTGTAATGCGCTCTGTGTAAGCAATAGCGCCAGCTGTGGTGGTGATGTTTGCTTTAAGAAAATCAATGCGTAACGAGGGATTTAGGCCTGAGAAGAAAGCATGAAGGCGATCATCATCAATTAAACCATCAATCTCCAGCACCAATGTGGTGAACTGAGAGATGTAGGAAGACAGAGAGCCTGTTTGCTCCAACTGTCTGAGTTTTGAACGTGCTTGGAAGTCCGCATTGGCAGGTATGAACTGCTTACGGAGCACGTGTTCAAAACGTTCCCAAGTTAACACACTTTTACCGTCCTTTAAGCACCGTTGCCACCATAGAAAAGCTGTATCCTTGAGGAGGGAGGCTGCCAAGGCAATCTTTTTGCCTTCAGTGAGGTCAACAGTATCAAAGTACATGCGCAGTTTTGCGAGCCATTGGTCAACTGTTAGGCGATTGCGTTGACCAGTGTAGGCTTCCGGAAGTTTAATGTCAAGTCTTTTAGTTTTGGAAGCTTGGAGTAAACGGTAGAGGGCACGGAGTTCAGTGTTTTCTACCTCTGGTGGGAATGAGTCCACATAGTCGTCTGGTTGCATCACGTCATCCTCTGTATGTGTGGTACTGTGAGAATCTTGGAGTTGTTGGACTTTATCGACCAAGTCGGAGATGCTGTCCTGAAGCTGGGAAATTTGAAGTTGAAGTAGTGCTTCGCCTTGTAAGTTGACTTCAAGGGTCTTTTTGGGACTTGAGTCGCTTATCTCCGGAGAGGCTGCACGCGAGCGTTGCGACATATCTAAGATCCCTGTGAGAAAAGCACGAACCTGCGCTCTAGTTTGTACCATTCCTGGAAGAAGATTCGGGCTGCTCCCTGAGGTTGCTCATGTTGGAGAGGGCAGGAGAAGCAGGATGGAACCAGCCGTGGAAATCTGGTAAAGGAGGTCCTGTTTGAGGTAAAACTGGTGATGCCGAAATGGGTGTTACTGCTCGTAAGAGTACAGGGGTAGGTTGCAGAGTCCACGGATCTGAGAAGGAATAAGGAGCTGCTGTCGGAAGTGGAGGATATCCAGGAGGAGGAGTGCCTTCAGAGTGTAAATACTGTCTTGGGGAAGGTACAACCTGTACAGGAGGATATCTGGGAGCTGAAGGAGGTGGAGAGTATCCTGGAGATGCTGAAGCTGAGAGGTAAAAGTCTCTCCAAAGATGGACAGCAAACTCGTGAGGAATATCGGGTTCTGGGTATCTACGTGTCTCGTGGAACACAACCTGGACTGTGCTGAGGAAGTAATGTAACTGAGGTGCCTCACGCAGAAGGTATAGGATGTGGTCCAAGTCACTGGAAGGGCATGTGACACAGAAGACCCACGATGCAAAAGCTCCGAAATGGGCTGGTTGTGCAATCTAAACACGATATTGTGTGGTGGATGATGCCTGAGGTGTCCTTGAAGGGACTGGGGAATTACCAGGGGTTTCCATGCTTTTAGGAGGAGGCTTTCATTTGCTGTAATTTAATAATGAGCGTCAAATAACAATATGAAAGAGAATCCTTATAAATAGAATGGAAAGAATCCACCAGATCTGCCAATTAGTTGCATAGCAAGGCTTGAAAATCTCTGGTCCGGAGGTCCATCGATTAAGAGGCGCCTAGCGAGACTTTCAAAGCTGAGTAAGGCGTGGCAGAGGCGATTAACAGAAGAGGGCAGATTGCGTGGAACCTGGCACTGTCTTCTGCATTGAGACTGTGCTATTTGCTGCATAACATGGAAGTGCAGGGCTTGGCCTGCCGCTGTTCACAGGCTAAGGTGGCGAGATGAGCCAGCAGGATCCAGGCTGGTCTGAATCAAGATGAAAAGGGCATCGAGGCTGCTGATCACAAGCAGGGGAGGCTTAGAAGAAATTCGCTGGCAGAGGCTTGAAACAAATCATTGCATCCGGCGCTGTTCTTGCTTCCAAGGCTGATTTGTGGTGGAAGATGGCAAATTTCTGGCACCTACGCTGTTTGCAGAAATCGAGGCAGCAAGATGACGATCAAGGCTGCCAGGAAGATCTGTTCGATCACTAGGTCTTGTAGGCAGGTATGCAATAGAGCCGGCTGGTGCAGGCCATCGAGAACGAAGCAAGATGGAGGCCTGACGAGGGGCACTGCTTGCTGCAGGGATATGGCGCACTCACGTACGGCAGAAAAGGCGAAACGTATTGCAGGAATTCACGTTTTGATTTGTTCGCCTATTGCTTGGTGGTGGTTGCCAAAAATTAAAACGTGGGTTTAATTAACCCTTGGGTAGTCTAGGGTTAGGCCTTAAACTGCTTCGTCATCCTGTCCCCCTGCTATACCCACCAGGTCCGAGAAGAGTGATAGGAGAACTCAACCTGCAGAATCTCCGTGTCCTGAAGCTCAAGGCGAGCGCTCTCAACCCTGACACTAAGCCACTGAGATCCTTGGTCCTGCTCCTTGAGCCACTCAATGGAGATGAGGTCTCTCCGCAATGCCCGCTCGCGCTCCTGAAGAGTCCTCCTTGACCTAAGAGCATGAGCCTGCAACTCATAAAACCGAACTGGAGGGGAATAAAAACAACTATGACTTCACGTCAACGACGGAATTAAACTGTCCACAGCTCTCCCTCTCTCTCTCTCTCTCTCTCTGATCATACACTAGGGCCCAGGACAAATTGTCGGGCTGGACCCCCCCGAAGGTCTTTATTACTTTCAGAAAAAAAACTGTTACAAAAGTTCAGCAGGAAGCTGTCTCGTAAGTCTCTCTCTCTCTTCTTACGTGAAAAGAAATCCTTCTTTACAAGGGCTTCAAACCCCATTCAAATTGGCAACATGCCACTTGTCTACAATCTAGACTAACTCTTATTACAAGCCACTTAGGGCCATTCTGGAGTCTTCAAAGCTCTCGGTCACACGAACCGCTTCCTGAATGCTTGTTAGGCTCCCATTTCGCTTAGGAAAAATAATCCTTCTAGTACCTGCAACAATCAATTAAAGCGCACCACCATGGTACCCATTAATTGTTAGCGCTTTGCATGCAAATAACACACTGTGGACTAATCCTAGTCACGGTGGGCGTCCCCACTGAACACATGTGCACATCTAAACAAATATATATATATATATATATAAATATATATATATATTTTCTCTGGTTGACCGGAGTCAACACTCTTGATTATAATTAAAGAGCTTCGACCCAAGGTCAGGGCGCCTTAATTATAGCCAAGTCTCTCCAACCGAGGTTGGCACATCTTGGTTAACCGGGGTTAACCCCTCTTGGCGCATGCCAAGTCTTGTTGACCGAAGTCAACGCTCTCTGACCATAGTCAGGTTTACTTGACTAGAGTCAAGTATCTTTGACCGTAGTCAATCCTTTGACCATTAAAATAACTCTTTGACCGTAATTAACACATATAAAACTCTTTAATTATGATCAAATAAATGGTCAACTGTACTTTGACTTAGGATATTTACATTTGGTGACATCCCCTCGGCTTCTATTCAGTTGACCTCAACTGAAAAGCTTCCTTGTAAACATCCAAAAGCTGTGGATGATCAGATAACATGTCTTCGTCCATCCACTTGGCATCTAATGCCGTATAATTCTTGAATTTTACAAGATACCTGTAAAATTCTTTACCCTGAGGGCCTTTACGTACAATATGGTACACAATTTGCTCTAGCTGAAGGACTTCCTCCAGCTCATCCACTTCTGGTGGATCTTCTGATACTGGTTCTGTAGGCTCTGGTCCCTGAAATTTCTTTAGAAGACTCACATGGAATGCATTGTGAATCCTCCAATGCTCTGGCAATGCTAATCTGTATGCAACCTCATTTATTCTTTCTGTAACCCTGAAAGGGCCATAGTATCTGGGAGATAACTTTGCATACACTTTCTGTTTGCCTTTAAACTTGCGGAGCCTAGCTTTTTCAAACTTTAAAAGTACCCAGTCCCCTTCCTTGAGATCCAACTGTCTCCTATGTTTATCTGCAGCCCTTTTATGTTTCTCTTGAGACCTTTCAATTGCTGTCCGGACTTGGCTGTAAGCTGTCTGGAGGTCTCTTACAAACTGATCAGCTGCAAATATTTCATCTTTAGTCCTCAATATAGGTGGCAAAATCACCTTCCCATATATGACTTCAAAAGGGGCTTTCCCTGTAGAGCTATGTACTGTATTATTGTAAGCAAACTCTACTAACGGTAGGTACTTTTCCCAGTCTGAACTTTGGTCACCCACGTAGCATTTCAGCATATCCAAAATGGTAGAATTTGCTACTTCACTTTGACCATCTGTCTGGGGATGGAAAGAAGAAGAAAAATTCAGATTCGTCCCCATGTTATCAAATAAAGCTCTCCAGAATAGACTGGTCATTCTGGGATCTCGATCACTAACAATGGACTTAGGCATACCATGATGTTTAAAGATCTGTGCCATGAACAGCTTAGCCATATGATCTGCCTTTATGGTTTTGCGAACCGGAAGGAAATGAGCTTGCTTGCTGAATCTATCAATGATAGTCCAAATCCCATCATTTCCTGACTTTGATCTCGGCAAATCAAAAATAAAGTCCATTGTAATATTTTCCCATGGTGCCTGAGGCACGGGTAGAGGCATAAGTAGGCCAGGTGCCTTCTGTCTATCATACTTCATTTTCTGACACGTAAGGCATTCAGTAACAAACTGATGTATATCTTTGCGCATTCCTGGCCAAAAGAAATACCTCTCTAGTGCTAGAGTTGTTGCTGTAATTCCTCTATGTCCAGCATAGGGAGGTGCATGGCATTCCCCCAAAATCTTTTTTCTCATCTCCTGGGTGATGCATAGGCAATCATCTTTCATTAAATACCCATCTTTCAGGGAATAGTGACTGGTGGATTGCCCTTCTTGCATCTGCTGTAAAATTTCACCAAAATCAGAATCATGAGCATATTGTTCCCTCATGCCTTCCAGGTCCTGATGATATGCAATAGTTACATTATTGACCTGGGGTCTTCGGGACAAGGCATCTGCCACTCTGTTCCGAATTCCTGGGGTATGGACAATCTGAAAATGATACATTGACAGCATGTTTGCCCATTTCATATGCTTCTCTGAAAGCTTGGTCTGAGTCAAAAAGTATTTCAGACTTTGGTGATCTGTTTTGACAGTAAAATCTGCACCCAAAAGATAATGTTTCCATGTATGGATAGCATGAATTACAGCCAATAACTCTTTCTCATAGATTCCTAAATATCTTTCCGCATCCCGAAGTCGTCTGCTTTCATAGGCTACTGCATGACCATTCTGATGCAATGCAGCCCCAACACATTCTCCACAAGCATCGCAATCCACATCAAAAGACTGATACAGATCCGGAACTACCAGAATGGGCTCTGTAGTCAACTTTTCCTTGAGTGTATTGAATGCTTTCTTCTGTGATAATCCCCATGTGAAAGCTGCATTTTTCTTAGTGAGGTCATGTAATGGAGCTGCGATATCAGCAAAGTGTCTGATAAATCTTCTGTAGTAAGAACACAAGCCTAAAAAGCTTCGAACTTCATGTACAGTTTTCAGCTCTGGCCATTCCTGAATGGCACGGATCTTCACTGGATCCATTTGTATCCCATTCTTGGATATTATATGCCCCAGATAATGGATTTCTTCCAGGAAGAATTCACTTTTCTTGCTGTTGGCATAGAGCTGATGATTTCTCAGCTCTTGAAACACTATAGCAAGATGTTCTCTGTGGTCTTCCTCTGTCTTAGAAAAAACTAAGATATCATCAAAGAAAGTACCCGTAAAATGCCTGTACTTCCGGAAGATGCGATCCATCATTCTATTGAATGTGGCTGGAGCATTTGTCAATCCAAAAGGCATCACTAAGTATTCATACAACCCGAATGTTGTGCGGAATGCTGTCTTATGCACATCCTGAGGCTGTATCCTCACTTGGTGGTAGCCACTCTCTTTAAGTCTATCCTGCTGAAAACTGAAGCTCCATTTAACTGATCCAAGACATCATCAATACGCGGAATAGGGAATCTATTCTTGATGGTCATTTTGTTCAGTGCGCGATAATCGACGCACATACGGAATGAACCATCTTTCTTCTGTACTAACAGTACAGGGGAACAAAAAGGAGACGAGCTGGGCTGAATCAAGCCTTTGGACAGCAAGTCCTGTACCTGAGCCATAATCTCCTCTCTCTGAGTCGCACTTACTCTATAAGGGGGTCTGTTTGGTGGCTCACTACCAGGCATTAACTCTATCTGATGATCTTCTGGTCTCTCTGGGGGTAACTCCCCTGGCAAAACATCAGAAAAGCAATCTTTAAAGTTTACCAAAAACTGAAACTTATCTTTGTCTGCATCATTTATTTCAGCATGCATATCAGTCTCTTTTTCTTTTACAAAAACCATGTACGCAGAAATTGCAGACTTTATTGCTTTACCGCACGAAACATCAGATACAATGGGGATAGTATCCCCTTTATTCCTCGCAATTACACGCTGATTTTTCCCCCTATGCACAAATTCCAGCACTCTTTCAGGAAGAGTCAACTTCACTGCCTTGCGGTGAAACCAAGGCATCCCCAAAACTACATCATAATGTTTCAGTGGAGAAATGAAGAAGTCTTCCTGATCCACATAACTCTGAATATGTAGACGGAGCTTCCCTATCAAGGGAGTAACTGGCACAGGATTCCCACAAAACATTTGATCAGCATCCAAAGCCCTGCCTAGCTCTTCCGTCTTTATTCCCAGCCTCAGGGCTAGATCCTCTGATATGAAATTATCAGTAGCCCCTGGATCAAATAAAATTAGCGCTTGCTGGTCTCTAACTTTGCCCCATGATAGCAGCAATTCTCGTTCTTCTGGGTTCAGAGCATGACCCAGTATATCAGGAATTCCCCCTGCCATTGGCTTTTGCGGTCCTCGTGGCTTCTCTGCCTCTTTTCCCTTCGATGATGAAGGCTTTTCTGGGCACTGGGCAGCCACATGCCCCTCTTTACCGCACCTGAAGCATTTCCCATCTCTACGGAATTCCGCTATCTGTTCAGGGGTAAATAGAGATTTACCCTTATAGGTCTTCGAGAACTGAGTACCCCTCGGCTTCTGAGGCTGAAACCCTTTCTTTTCAGCCTTAGGGGACTCTTTCTTTTCTGATTTTTGAAAATCAGTTTTCTTTTTATCAGCACGTCCTGCATGCAAGGATGGCACTGTAGATGGATCTTGTAGCGGCACAAGACTCGCTACTGAGGCTGAATGCATAAGATCTTGAATATTCTTTGCTCCCAAAGCATTTACTACTGCCTGAATTCTTGGAGTGAGACCTGCTCTGTACTTCCTCATCTGGGTACCTTTGGAGATCTTTTTGAACGGTGCAACCTGCAAATAAGCATCCCAGAACTTTTGGTTGTACCCATCCACTGTATCTCCTACATCCATGTGCAAGCTGTCCCAGTCTTGAAGAACATGGTCTCTAAACTGTTTAGGCATGAACTGCTGGTAGAAGGCTTTCTTGAAGCCCTTCCACTTTCTTGGGGCTGATCCATCTGTGGTCAGTGCACTCCACCATGCACTAGCCGTTGCTGTCAAGTGTAGACTGACCATTCTTAGCTTGGAGGATTCTGAAAATCTCTCTGTACCGAATGCAGCATCAAACTGTCTGATAAACTGCAATGCTTTGTCTGTATGACCATACTGTCCATTGTAGGTCATAAACTTAACAGATTTTCCTCCCTCTTTAAATTCCCTGGTCGCTTTGGAAGATTTTCTCTTCCCAGACTTCTCGTGTTTCCTTCTTTTCCTGGATGGTTTATCTGATAAGGAAGAAGAAGACATAGAAGTCGAACTCGAGGTAGACGGTGATGGACTAGGAGATCGGTGACGATGCCTCGATCTCTTTTTACTATGGGACCGTCTCCTATGAGATCTATGAGATCTCTCTCTCTCAGACTGTACACGAGAGTGTGCCTCTGGCATTGGCACGTCATATACTGGATTAGGCATAGCCTCTGCTGGAAACAAATGCTGAGCCCTGGGATCCCTTTTAAGATTTTCCAGTTCTTGTATACGAGTGCGTACCATTTGTTCAAATTCTTGTTGAGATTGTGGCACATTCCTCTGTCTTGGATGCACATCCCTATCTTGAGAATCCCACTGGATAGGTGATTGATCCATATTCTGAGATCTGCAGATTTTTTTTCTCACACTGTGCAAGTAACTAATGCACACTACCTTTGCTTTTCCAACAGAGAAGGTACCTCAACAAGAGGTGTTTTGCATTCACAATCTAGGCCAGTACGAGCTGTCAGTTCAAGGCATGTACCCACACAACTGCCAAAGCATCATCAACTATGTTGCCCTTTTCTGGCTGCTGCAGATGGCCTCAAAAGGCATCTGTTTTTCCCTCTTTTTACTGCTCAAAGGCATGCATACTCCTTTTTCTGCAAATCTCTGTTTTCTCTGCTTTTCTCTGGTTTTCTGCTACTTTTCTGACAGTAAAAGTCTGACAGGCAGGAGAAAATTGATAGCCAAAACTGTCTCTGCAACTGTCTCTTTTTTTCTTTTTTTTTTTTTTTTTTTTGTGAAAACAGTAACCAGATGAAGTAACTGCTAGTTAGTCTAACCAGACTAACTGGTTCTGGTTACACCAACCAAACTGATCTGGTTAGGCCAGATTAACTGGACCAAAGTTGAACTAACTAGACACTGGTTCAACTAACCAGAGTTAACTGACTGCGATTAACTTAACCAGGGTTTAACTGTACCCGGGTTAACTTAACCACGGGTCTGCCAGGCTGGCTGCCACGTCAGCATCTTGCAAGACCTCTGCCACGTGTCCTGCACCACATGTCCTGCGCCACGTCAGCGCCACGTCAGCTCTGAGCTGGAGGCCACGTGTATTGCCACGTCATCACCATGCATATGCTGCCACGTCAGCACCCACGCGTGTCTGCCACGTCAGCTCTGTGTATGCCACGTGTCTGCCTAGGTGGCACCCTGGCCACGTCAGCTGCTGAGTCAGCATCCACGTATCTACCACGTGTACTCCTAGGTAACTCCGTGGCCACGAGGCTTAACACTCTGTAGCGTCAAGAGTACGTCGCTCGAAACCTTCACCCGTGAGAAAATTTACAAGGCGGAATTTTCCCAGCCAATTCCAATGTTCAGGCATCATCACCAACTTGCATTGCCTTTCCTATGTGGACTACCACGTAAACCCTTGGCTGGCACCCTAGCCCTGTCAGCGCCCACAGAAGATAAAGCAGAATCACCCCAAACAGAGAGTTGGGATTTGGTTCACACAGATCCCGTCGCTGATTAGCTATCGCTGGCGCGTTCTCCTAATCGCAGAATTCGTGTATAAGCTACATCGAATTCCTCCTGGCGCTGTTGTACATCGGTCGTCGGCACCTAGCCATCGCCCCATCAGCCAACGCTCGACGTATGTCCTAATCAACAGGACCCGACGTCACCCATAGCCATATCTAGTCGAAATCTAGAGCCAGGTAGCAAACTTCCTTCGCTAAATTTCATCAGACGCCTCTCCTGTTCGCCACCAGCATCCACTTCATTAAACGCTAGTTTTCTCTCCCGAGCACGTCGCCCCCATATTTGTTGCTCACAAAGCCTTGTAGATGGCCCAGCTTCCCAAGACTTCTTGGATCGTCAATTCCTAGGGAGGAAATGAGACCTTACACTCTGATACCAATAAAACCGAACTGGAGGGGAATAAAAACAACTATGACTTCACGTCAACGACGGAATTAAACTGTCCACAGCTCTCCCTCTCTCTCTCTCTCTGATCATACACTAGGGCCCAGGACAAATTGTCGGGCTGGACCCCCCCGAAGGTCTTTATTACTTTCAGAAAAAAAACTGTTACAAAAGTTCAGCAGGAAGCTGTCTCGTAAGTCTCTCTCTCTCTTCTTACGTGAAAAGAAATCCTTCTTTACAAGGGCTTCAAACCCCATTCAAATTGGCAACATGCCACTTGTCTACAATCTAGACTAACTCTTATTACAAGCCACTTAGGGCCATTCTGGAGTCTTCAAAGCTCTCGGTCACACGAACCGCTTCCTGAATGCTTGTTAGGCTCCCATTTCGCTTAGGAAAAATAATCCTTCTAGTACCTGCAACAATCAATTAAAGCGCACCACCATGGTACCCATTAATTGTTAGCGCTTTGCATGCAAATAACACACTGTGGACTAATCCTAGTCACGGTGGGCGTCCCCACTGAACACATGTGCACATCTAAACAAAAATATATATATATATATATATAAATATATATATATATTTTCTCTGGTTGACCGGAGTCAACACTCTTGATTATAATTAAAGAGCTTCGACCCAAGGTCAGGGCGCCTTAATTATAGCCAAGTCTCTCCAACCGAGGTTGGCACATCTTGGTTAACCGGGGTTAACCCCTCTTGGCGCATGCCAAGTCTTGTTGACCGAAGTCAACGCTCTCTGACCATAGTCAGGTTTACTTGACTAGAGTCAAGTATCTTTGACCGTAGTCAATCCTTTGACCATTAAAATAACTCTTTGACCGTAATTAACACATATAAAACTCTTTAATTATGATCAAATAAATGGTCAACTGTACTTTGACTTAGGATATTTACATTTGGTGACACCTCACTGCTCCTCTGGATCGCATCGGCCACCCACGAAGCCCAACCTGCCGTCTCTGACTGCTACCAATCCCTGCCATGACCTGCTGAATCTCATTGTCCTGCATGAGGTCCTCTGGAATACGGAACCCCTTTTGGGGAAGACCTCCACGGGACTGCTCTAAGTGAAGCACTGCTGGATGTTAGAAAAGACCCAACAGAGGGTACGCACAAAAGGACTTATAGTAATGCCCAGGAGCTCACACAGTGTGGTGTGGGGTGTGGAATCAAAATGAACCAGCAAGATAGAGAAACCACCAAAATAATATATTTCCGTCCAAAACTATGGACACAATACGAAAGAGAGAGATCCAGAGTCCCACCAATGGTGGGGTCCTCTGATCTTACCACAAGGTACTTCTCCTATCTGCTGGCTATCTCTAGACTCGAGCTCGCATGCTCCACCTCACTTTCTGTCTAGATCCCTTCCACCTTGCTGTCTTTGCACCAGCCTAGGTGGGCTGCCACTCAAGCTCAGTCTGCAGCTCCTTCAGGGTCACCTTCACCTCCTGTGTATAGGCCCAAGGCTTGCCTTCTTGCTGCTCCTGTCTGCTTTCAGAGGGCTGCTCCAGAGAATGATGATCACAACACCTTGCTGCCCTAGAAGACAGCCAAGGTCCAGCCTCTAGCGAACTCAGTCTGCAGCTCACCTTCAACTCTCCTTCACCCCCAGGCCCAAGGGAGTGGCTTCTGGCTGGCTGCTCCTGTCTGCTCCTGAACTTGCTGGATGTTGGATGATTTATGAGGCCCAGGGCCTCTCCTTTTATAGGCCCCAAGGCCTGCTGCAAAAACCGACTGGCAGACCCCTTCCTGGCCGACTTTTGTCTGCCCTAAAAACCGACCTGGTTGGCTGCCCCTGGGCCCTATATAAGGGTCTTTGCTAGGCCCTTTTTCAGCCTTTGTTCCAGGGATTCAGCCCCCCTGGCCAGCCCATCTCCAGGCCTGATTTGCTGGCTCCAACCAGACCCACCAGCCTCAGCCAATGGCCGACCCAGGTGCTGCTGGTCCCTTCCATGGTTGCACCACCTGTAGGCTCTGTCGCAGGCTGTCCATCTGCACACAGATGCCCTCCACATAGGTGCTTTTGTCTATGCAATCCCGCGCCATGTCTGCTGCCCCTGACTGACCTCCTGCCAGGTTAGATCCAGGACTTGCTGTCCCCGCCTTCTGCTCCTTCCACAGGTTCCGTGCGTTGCAGCCATGCTGGTCTCTTTGATGTGAGGTGCTGCCCATGTGGCAGCCCCCTCTCTTTCTTTTCTCTTGGGCACATCCTGCCCTAGGTCTCCCTGCCCCACGCTCTCCTCATATGGGGGCTTACAGATGGGGAGGTGACCATTCCAACACCCCCTCTCACTGACACATCCAGGCCCAATGCCAACACGTCGATGAAGATGCTCCAATAACTCCCTAGTCGTAGTCCTCTGGAACTTTTCGATGTCAAAATCTTTTCCTGGCTTTTCATCCATTGGCTCCTGCTCCACCAGGTCTAGTTCCGCTTCCGCACACCATCCTGGTACACAAGTCCATCTCTAGCAGCACCTCCTGGCACTACCTCCTTCAGTCACGTTCCCGCCTTCGAAATCGAGCAACCCAGCCTCTACGATATTCCAATTGTCCCCCTCATAATGAGTGAACAACCTGGAGTCTTCCAAGCACCATGCTCTGAGGGTCTGTTTCAACCCGTCCTTCCTTTGGCAAGGTCTGCAACCAATGAATATTTCTAGATAACCTGGACCATGAACTCTCGCTGAGTTCTCAAGCGGGTACTCTTCTGGCTTCAATACTCTTTGTCCATCACCTTCTAGCAATCTGCGTCCGAGATTTAAAGAAGCACCAATACTTCCCCTTCTACCTTCGAAGAAGGCCAATTCCTTCCAATCTCGTATCACTTGAGACAAATAAAGAGCAGAGTCTTTCCACGGCATGCTATAAAGGCTCAAATGCAAAATATCAAGTACATACCAGACTGTTGTACTGCCTGTATGTTTGCTCTGAAAGCAAACCTTGTACCTCAATGAGGCACCTGCCAAGAGCCTATGTAATCCTTTACTGTCCCCTTCTGAAGTACAGCATCCATCTGACCATGAGGGCCCTCCATGGAATCCACCCTCATGTTAGTGTCAATGGCCACGCACCTGGAAGGTACCAAGCGCTCCATGCTGTCCTTCACCTTCACAAAGGCATCTGACTCCTCGTCGACCCACGTCTCTATGTCAGACATCCTCACTGTGATTTCTGGATCAACATATCTGACCTCGGTACCACTCGGTGATATCACCAGGAACAATTCTTTAATTACCACATTTACTTTGGCCTCTCCTTCTGAATTTGAGTTGAACTCCTTTTTGTTTTTCCGATCTGCCTTTTTCTTTATGCAGTCCTTTGCAAAATGTCCTAGCATATCATAGTAGAAGCACTTCTTCTTCTGCTTCCTTTTCGAAGTCTCCTTGTCGTCAGAGTTGTTCTTCTTGGACTTGCCATCGTTAGGCTTGCCCTTTCCTTTGCCAGTGTAATCCTTCGCCAGCATCGCCTTGTCGTCTTTGTCCTCGTTATAGAGCTTCTCCCGAGCTTCATCCTGTAGCAGTAATGGACCCAACTCCTCAAACGTCAGAGGTTTGGTTCTCTGGCCTACTATCACGATCGTAACAAAGCTCTTGAAACTCCGAGGTAGTCTCCTCAATACCATCAAGGCCAAATAGCATGAGTCTATCTTCTGACCAACTGCTGCCAGCTGATCCCTCACCACCTTGACCTTCGTCAAGTGGCTATGTACCGTATCTCCTTCCATATTAAGATTGTAGAGTTGATGCTGAAGAAGCAAAATCCGAGAGGTGTTGTCCGTCTCATACAGATCCTTCAAAGTGACCCACGCCTCTACTAACATCTCGGCCATCTGAATATGTGGAAGAACAAAGTCCGCCGTAGTCCCTATGATTAATGCCAGGGCATGGGCATCTCTGTCTTCCCAAGGTTCAAGCTCCTCTCTGTCTACTACCATGACTATCTCCCCTTTCTTGTGAGAGAAAACTGGGGGAGGAGGAAGGAAGAGCAAGGCCTGAAGAGGCTATTGCGATCGACATCTTTGCTGTTTATATCACACAGCAAAGTCAACCAAACTCAATTTCCGTAGACCAGAACTCTGAACGCACCTGACTGAACCTGAGTCACCCTCCTTCTCACAAGGGCACAATCCTCCAGTCGTGGAAGTCAATTCCCTAGAGCTTTTGAATCGGGGTCGTCCTTCAGCAAGGTCCCTGCCCTCAGGCTCCCATACCTGTGAGCCTCCTACTTGGGCTCTGATACCATGTTAGAAAAGACCCAACAGAGGGTACGCACAGCGAAAGACTTATAGTAATGCCCAGAAGCTCACACAATGTGGTGTGGGGTGTGGAATCACAAATTTCTTAACTTATCTGCATAAAATAGATGTGCAGACTCATCAATAGACAATGAACCAGCAAGATAGAGAAACCACCAAAATAATATATTTCCGTCCAAAACTATGGACACAATACAAAAGAGAGAGATCCAGAGTCCCACCAATGGTGTGGTCCTCTGATCTTACCACAAGGTACTTCTCCTATCTGCTGGCTATCTCTAGACTTGAGCCCGTGTGCTCCACCTCGAGCGTCTGTAGACATTCCGTCTAGATCCCTTCCACCTTGCTGTCTTTGCACCAGCCTAGGTGGGCTGCCACTCAAGCTCAGTCTGCAGCTCCTTCAGGGTCACCTTCACCTCCAGTGTATAGGCCCAAGGCTTGCCTTCTTGCTGCTCCTGTCTACTGTCGGAGGGCTGCTCCAGAGAATGATGATCACAACACCTTGCTGCCCTAGAAGACAGCCAAGGTCCAGCCTCTAGGGAACTCAGTCTGCAGCTCACCTTCAACTCTCCTTCACCCCCAGTGTGAGGCCCAAGGGAGTGGCTTCTCGCTTCTCCTGTCTGCTCCTGAACTTGCTGGATGTTGGACGATTTATGAGGCCCAGGGCCTCTCCTTTTATAGGCCCCAAGGCCTGCTACAAAAACCGACTGGCAGACCCCTTCCTGGCCTGCCCTAAAAACCGACCTGGTTGGCTGCCCCTACCAGCCCAACTAGGGCCCTATATAAGGGTCTTTTCTAGGCCCTTTTTCAGTCTTTGTTCCAGGGATTCAGCCCCCTGGCCAGCCCATCTCCAGGCCTGATTTGCTGGCTCCAACCAGACCCACCAGCCTCAGCCAATGGCCGACCCAGGTGCCGCTGCTCCCTTCCATGGTTGCACCACCTGTAGGCTCTGTCGCAGGCTGTCCATCTGCACACAGATGCCCTCCACATAGGCGCCTTTGTCTGTGCAATCCCGCGCCATGTCTGCTGCCCCTGACTGACCTCCTGCCAGGTTAGATCCAGGACTTGCTGTCCCCGCCTTCTGCTCCTTCCACAGGTTATCCGTTGCAGCCATGCTGGTCTCTTTGATGTGAGGTGCTGCCCATGTGGCAGCCCCCTCTCTTTCTTTTCTCTTGGGCACATCCTGCCCTAGGTCTTCCTCCCCCACGCTCTCCTCATATGGGGGCTTACAGATGGGGAGGTGACCATTCCAACACTGGAGAGTGGTCTGACATCACGGTACCTGCCCTAATCCGGTAGAGCTGCCTTTGTGCAATGCCCAGTCCCCAAGTTAGAAGCGGTCTAGCCTCTCAAGCAGTCCATCATGTCTCCTCTATCCAAAAGAGAAGAGGAGGCTGCCAGGTATCCTGCTGAACTCTGTCTCTCGCCACGGGTCTCTGCCACCACTGATCATGAAAATGAACTGCTCCCAGGTGCTCCGCTCTGCTATTGGCATCTTAGAGAAGGAGACGCCGCCCTACTTGTCCTCCCAAACTCCAAGTTATTGAAGTATCGCGCAACAATCCAGGAATCTACTTCCGGAAGAGACTCTGATAGCCTCCTCCAGAAGGTCGAACGGTGCTGTCTGCACGCTGGGGCATACACGTTCAAAATCCCAATCCCGGACTCTCCCATCCTAACTCCCATCCAAACTGTCCATCTTGTGATAAGCTTGCCCTGATCATAAACCTCAAGAGCCATTGTCCGTGGGACCGAGATGCAAACCCCTCCGCTCCGTCCTACTACAAGGAACCACGCATCTGGGCCTCTTCCCAAGAAAAGGTGGTATCGTCGTATGATGTCTGATGTTGAGAACATATGCTCCTGAATCAAAAGGATGTCCACTATCCGCCCTACCACTGCCCTCTACAACTCTTGCCGAGGGATCAGGTACTGCGGTTGACTACGAGCATAGTCGTGAAGCCCGTGCATGTTCCAGCTCACTATGGTCCAGCTCATGAGGACAAGGATGCAAAAAACAAGGCTCTCCCGTGAGTGGGTGCCTGTTCCAAAAAGACTGCCTTACGAGACTTTGCCGGGGGTTTGGAGAACAAGTAGTCCGTGTCTATATGTACGTGCTAAGGTGGACACCAGGTCAATGCCAATCTTCCATGCCCACTTCATCATGAAGGAGACTTCCACCCCGAACAACTTCACACACTTCTGGAGTGGCCACTAGTATGCCTGCTCAACCTTTGCCTCAAGCAGCAATCTAATAACTCCTATTGTCAAACCACACATCGGCTTCTCTCGCGTGAAGCACAGCTGAAAATTCACCTCTACACCATGGGCGTGCCAAAGGTCCAGTCCCTGTGGTCCCATCCACTTGTCCATCATGCATGAAATCTGATCTCCCATAATAGCATCAAACACCACTGGGCTGGAATCTCCAAACGAGATGAGTCCGGGAGCCCACTACGCTGATAGAACCCCCTTTTTAGGAGACCACAAGCGTTACCTCCAGTGGTAGAGGGTAAGTCCGAAATCTCCAAATAATTCCAGGGTCACAATCTCCAGATGTCCTGCGATAAGGGACGCCCATGCAAGAGATTGGGAGCTGCTGACTGAGAGGACAAGCCCCTTCTCTCTAGCTCCCTCCCCAAATGGATAGGATGTTGCAGTGAGGAAGCGGAAGGGAACGTCGTCTTATCCTTGCCTATTGGCAAGGGTGTTGAGATAAGGAGGTGAGGGAGGCTCAAGAGCTTGCTAAGGAGGTGGAGAGAGGGGGAGGGAGGGAAGGAGACGGAGGGAGGGGGACGGGTGGTGAGGGTGACCATAGCAAGAGCGGCAAGGGGGGGATCCAGGAGGGAGTGGGGGAGTGGAGAGGGTGAGGGATCTCGAGGAGGAGGGGGGCGGGGAGGAGTAGAGGCGACCACATGCCCCCTCTGCTGATTAGGCTTGCCGGGACTCCAAATCCACTCCTCCTCAGCCGCTGTCGGGCTAACGTCTACAGCTTCCACCATCGCAGCATCAGGAGCTCCTAGAGCTCGCTGTTGATGCAAGGGTGAATGCGGACGGTGAACCTCCATCACGGGAGGATCATTTGGCTGGGCAGTGGCCTCTTCCGCTAGGGGAGGTGGGTCTCCACGTAAGGGCTCCTGCTCCTCCTCCTCCTCCTCAGGTGCCTCTCGAAAAACCTTGTCTCCCTCCCTGCGTCAAGCCCTCTGCCTGCGATGCTTTCGGACCTGTTTGCTTGGTTTCTTTTTGTTTTTAACCTGGGTCCAGTCCCCTTTTGAGGGGGTCACCCAGGGCGCCTGAGACTCCTGATGCTCCTGTCTAAGGGGATGCTGGGCTCTGACTTGCTAACTCTGCTTGCTCTGTGGGGATGGAGGGGGAGGAGCTCGGGGATGGAGGGGGAGGAGCTCGGCCTTGGTCGTAGGACAGTCTCTGGCTAGGTGACATATATGTCTGCACACTGACCTGGTAACCTAGAAATCTCCACTCGCTGGTGAAGTGTACCCCCTTCGAGGGTCTTCGAGGGTCTCTAGGAAAATAAACTCTGGGAGGGACTCTGGGCTCTTAACCACCAGTCTGATCCGTCATCTACTACCACTGATGCGATCGAATCTGACGGAGACTGCATTACGGTGCCAAATGCCCGACCAATGGAGGAGAGGATAGCTCTATACTCCTCTGGGAGCCCTGGGAAGCGAAGCGTAAACGAAAAACGGGGAACATGGTGTGTCGTGTCCATGTCCTCCACTGTAGCCATAGTACCAAGGAAAGAGGTACACCAAATGCGAGCAAAGGAGGGTGGGGCTCTGCTCCACAAGTGTCAAGGCAGTATCGGGGGAGCTCAACTGGATGAGGAAGATGCCTCTTCCATGGATAGTGACTTCCTGAATGTGATCACCCTCTAGTGCCAAGCTCACCGGAATCCACTCTCACACCTATCACCTTGTGGGTGTGAGGCCCACAATCACCTTGTCCTGGAGGGACTGAACTGCTTGCTGTACCTGTTGTTTGTCGACCAAAGAAATAAGGACCTTAACGGCTATGGGATTCAAGGGTGTTGCCATAGAGCCCCCCTGGCAAGACCAAAGGTCACCACCAAGATCTTATTCCTCCTAACAAACACAAATGCTCCTGCTGCTGCGCATGAGGGAGAGGAAGGAAGGAGAAGAAGAGGCGGAGAGGAGGAGGAGATGGGGCGATGGAGAAGATGAGGGGGAGGAGGCAGAGAAGAGAGGCAAAAAGGAGCGGGAATAGGTAGGGGGGCAGCGTGGAGAGGCAGGGCGGAGAAAGCAACGGGAGGGGGGGTAAAAAATGAGACCCAAAGACGACGGGAAGGAGACAGGGAGACGGAGAGGAGGCGCAAAGAGGACGGGGAGGAGGCGAAGGAGGCAAAGAGAGGCGAAGGCAAAGGTGGAGACGGAGAGGGAGGTGAAGGCGGGATGGAGGCAAGGTGGCGATGAAGTGGAGGCAGAAAGGGAGGAGGTGGAGTCGGGGAGGGAAGGCAGGATGCAAGCAAAGGAGAAGGCAGAGAGGAGGCAGAGGCGAGGGATGGCGAAAGGTGGAGAGGAGGCAGAGAGGAGCGGGGGCGGAGGCGGAGGTAGGAGGGCAAAGAGGAGGCAGCGGCAAGGCAAAGGCGAAGAGGAGGCGGAGGCGGAGGCGGAAGGAGAAGGCGGGCAGGGTGGGCAGCAAGAGCAGCCAGGAAGCAGGACAGGAGCAGCTACCTCTTCTTCATCCAGTGTCAAGCAACCCCTCCTCCATAACAATCACACTTAGCCTTCTCCTAAGCACATTTAAACATATTATAAGTCTGATGAACACCCCGCCCTCTAGCTTACCTATCAAGAATATTAACATGCAATCCTCAAATGTTGCATGACACTCTAACTCACTCAAGCTTTTCAATTAAAACATGTACTTTCAGATGTAAATCCAAACTATTCTAATGAAAATTAGTAAACTCTGGTACAATAATAAGCTATCACAAGAACTCCGTTGAAAGATCCATGTTTATTCATATGTTTGCTTGCCTACTTTAAAGGCCAACTTGCCTGTTTTTTTAAGAAAGAACCATCTCATGAACATATTGCCCTCTTTCCAAGACTTGTGCCATTAAGATTTCTAAGGAGAACTTTGTCTCCTTTCTCAAATTCTCCAAAAGACCTCGTTGACATAAACTTTTAGATCTATCAATAGCCTTTTAAATATACGCCTTCCAAGTACCAAGACCTCTGACATCCAATGTTGTACAACACTACGCATTTTCTAAGGAGAATGTCTTTGGAGGACTTTGTTAAGCCAGGCAATCTCCAATTCTAGAGGACAGGATAAACAGGTACAAACACCACAGGTGACTCTCCGTCAGGACAAAATTCCACAACCAAAGCCCTGTCAAAGAGCCCCGGATCGGAGGCAAAATCCACAACCAAAGCCCTATCAAAGAGCCCCGGTTCGGAGGTCAAACAAAATTTTAAAAAATAAAATAAAAAAAAGGCTGATGAAGAAGATAGATCACTCATGGAACACCTCTTTGCTTCTCCTGTCTACATTGGACATTGAGAGGGGGTGTTAAGCCAGGCAATCTCTAATTCTAGAGGACAGGATAAACAGGTACAAACACCACAGGTGACTCTCCGTCAAGACAAAATTCCACAACCAAAGCCCTGTCAAAGAGCCCCGGATCGGAGGCAAAATCCACAACCAAAGCCCTGTCAAAGAGCTCCGGTTCGGAGGTCAAACAAAATTTAAAAAAATAAAATAAAAACAAAGCTCCTTGCTGGCCGACCAAATCTGGCCGACCAGATTGACCTGGTCGGTCAAATCTGACCAGGTCGGTCAGTTCTGGGGTCAACCAGCTGGTTGACCGACTAAGCCCCTTCCTATTTAAAGGGGGGGGGGGCTAGGTATTCTTCATCTCTTCTCTTCCAGCTCCAGAGGTACCTGCACACCCTGAGCCTCTTCTGCCCCCTGGCTGCCTCCGCTGCTGCCTCCACTTCTGCCTCCTGGCTGCCTCCTCTGCTGCCTCAATTTCTGCCTCCTGGCTGCCTCCTTTTCTGCTTCAGTTCTGCCCTCCTTTCTGCTCCAGATCTGCCTTCCTTTCTGCTTCAGATCTGCCCCTCCTTTCTGCTCCAGATCTGCCTTCCTTTCTGCTTCAGATCTGCCCCTCCTTTCTGCTCCAGATCTGCCTTCCTTTCTGCATCAGATCTGCCCCAATTTCTGCTCCAGATCTGCCTTCCTTTCAGCTTCAGATCTGTCCCAACTTCTGCTCCAGATCTGCCCTCAACTTCTGCTCCAGATCTGCTCCAACTTCTGCTCCAGATCTACCTCCAACTTCCACTCCAGATTATGTTCTTTCTATTCCAAATCTGCAGCAACCCTTGCATCAGTTTGCTGTCTCAGATTTGGTTCAGTTCCAACTTGTGGAGCTAGTGCAGAAGTCCACTACAGTTGTCAGGATTGACGTTTGCTTCCTCCAGAGCTTCTCTCATATCTTCTCCTGTACTGAGTTCCGTTTGTGATATATATTTCTTCTTCAGCCATTAATAGTCTTCACTATTGTTTCATTTGTCTCCAAGAATTTTCTTTATAGACTTTGTCTTCTTCCCGAAATTCCTCGAAAGACCTTTACTTGTCCACAAACTTCTAGCTCTATCAATAGCCTTGTAAATATGAGACTTCCAAGTGCCAAGGCCTCGGGCATCTAATATAAAAGACTAGGCAATTTCTAAGTATATCAAACATAGTTAGATTTGTTGCTCAAGAACCATAACTTGATTCCGATGGGCTAACCTCTTTGGATGATGGTTTTCTACCATTATGGGCAGTAACTATCGCCACTTGTTCAGGTGCTTTACCAAAATAATACGAATACTCTCTCAACATATCTACTACGGATTCATTCCCACACACCTTGTACATGTGGGATAGCCCCTTGAATGGTCTCAATGCATCGATTACTGGATTATTTTTACCGGGGACATTATCCCGTCACCAAATTACTGAAATATCTAACTCCACCTCGCTTGTCGATTGCTCCACTGAGAACTAGGCATGTTCTGGAACCACTTAAGGGCTTGATAATATAATATATTTTGGCTGTGAAGGTCCAACCATAAGGGCTTCAAATGCTTTAATAATGTAATAACATCGAGTAATTCCTTGTCGTAGACAGAGTAGTTCTTTGCGGCAGCATCTGATTGGTGGCTGTAATAAGCCACTAGCTGGTCCCCTTGCTAGAAAATTGCACCAGTGGCGACATTGCTTGCATCAATGATGACCAAAAACGGATCATCACAAGACGCTAACTTAAGAACTGGTGCCGATGAGACCAGACGTTGTAAATCATGGAAGGCCTATAGAGTTAGAACGATAACTGAGATCTTTTGCCAAGGGGTCTTCACCCCCTTAAATAAATTGGTGAGAGGTGCTGCCAACTATGGAAAACCATACATATGTGCACTATAGGCTTGGCCGAGGACAATAAAAGATATGATCTCTCTCGTGCATTGTGGGAATGGCCCAATAGTGGCCTTAATCTTTTTAGGGTCCAAGCAAATACCTTCTACACTAATGATGTATCCCAAATATTGTATTTCCAACGGCCCAAATTCACTTTTCTTTGCACTGATGTAGAGCTGATTATTGCGCAAAACTTGAAGAGCTCGCTTTGTCCAAAAGGAAGTGAGACAGCGCAAGAGAATGGAGCTGAAGCAAGCTGGAATCAGGTTGCACCAATAACAATGAACTACACAGCTAGGGTAGTCATAGAGATGAAACCCCTAGCTAGGGTTAAAAGACGTGTGGTGATTAACTCACCCACAAACTCAATCTCTAACTCAGATTAGGAATTAAAAACCTTAATAAAGGAATTAAGTGTCCATAGCCCCTTATTACATAACATTGGCCACTGCCTTACGAAATATAAGTTTTTCTAACACCCCCCTGTAAACATCAATCACCAAACAGATATAAGTTTAAAGCTTTGCGAAAAGCCTCAAACTTTGGACGAGGTAACGCTTTGGTGAAGAGATCTACCACATTCTGTTGTGTAGGGAAGAAGACCAAACTGATGTCCCGTGCATGTAGCGCTCCCTGACATAATGATAATGAATTTCAATTTGTTTCGTAAGAGCATGAAACACCGGATTCCATGCCACTGCAATAGCACTCTAGCTGTCAGTGAGAATTGGAGTAGGCTCCTCCAACGATGTGTGAAGATCACCTAGCAAACGCCTCAGCCCAAATACACTCGACTGAGGTCGTGAAGGCTGCCATGTACTCAGCCTCACATGAAGAGATAACCAATGTACACTGTTTCTTGCTTAACCAAGAAATGCACAAGTTCCCAAGAAAGAAACGGTTACCACTAGTGACTGCCGAGCATCAAAATTACCAGCCCAATCTGAATTGTTCTAAGCATGTAAGTGAAAGTCACCCTCCTTGGGAAAGAGCTAACCAAGAGTTTGGGTGCCCTACAAATAACGGAACACACGCTTCACAGCTTGCCAATGTGAAGTCTTTGGACTGTGCATAAACTTGCTCAATTGGGACAATGCATATTGAATATCCGGACGTGTGTTGCATAAATAAATAAGACATCCAACAGCCTAGCTGTAAACAGAGGCATCAAAAGGTTCACTGGCATCATGAACAGACGGACAGCTCAAGCCCCAACTCCATAGGAGTAGAGATGGGCTCGAATTCTGAAATCTGAACCGTTCCAAGAGCTTACCAATATACTTGGACTGCAACAGCCCAATACCTCTATCATCTTCTATAAACTGGATGCCCAAATAGTAGTGAAGCAACCCCAAGTCTGACGTCTCAATCATCTCCCATAGCAGCAAGTCATTGACGTAGAGAACATTGATGGGCAAATCCCCCCTTCTTTCCTAACAAAGAGGGTACTCTCATACAGACTATTCTACATTCCCTAGCTAGTCAAAAAGGCATCTATCTTTGCATACCAAGCTCATGGAGCTTGCTTTGAACCATACAAGGCCTTTCTCAACTCGCGTACTTTGTCTTCCTTGCCAGGTTCCATAAATCCAATGGACTAAGAAACATAGACCTCCTCCTGAAGGTCCCCATTCAAGAATGCAGTTTTAATGTCCAACTATAGATCTTCCATATACCTAGATGAATCTAGGAACATTCCCAAACTCATCCTCTAAAAACACAACATGGTGCAGTTTCCATCTCACGATAGTCACTCATAAGATTGAAAACCATAAACTCCATCATGCATAGCAAGAACTCACTACTATGACATCCCCACTAACGTCATCAGCACCCAACAGTGTGTGTAGACCATAGTATAAAAATATGCTCTCACACATACAAATCTACACACATACACATACTTGAGCATACATTTATACAAAGTCTTCGTACTGAGTTTTTGTCGGCACTCCGGAGGTGAAGGGCAGACTCAACCATGACGAAGGCTAGCACTCCGGAGGTGAAGGATCTTCCATCCATGAAATACGGCCAATGCAACCAAACACCTAACAATGGTCATAGTACATACGAGAAGTGGGAGCAAAGGTTTCATCACAATCTCTAACTTTCTGTTGTGCATAGCCCTTTGCTACAAGGCGAGCTTTATACTTGTCAATGGACCCATCTAATTTTCTTTGAGCTTATACACCCACTTCGTGCCAATTTCCTTCTTGCCGGCAGGCAAGTCCACCAACTCCCAAGTGTGTTTTTCTTAATGGAGTCAATCTCCACTTGCATTGCCTGCATCCAATGCACATTGTCTCGTGCATCATCAAAACTATCCGGCTCATCTGCCTCAAGTAGGTTGCTGACCCAAGCAAACTCACAGAAATGGGCATCCTCAGCGTCTCTAGCGCCACTCCATGTACGGCTAGGAAGTGGTGCTGAAAGTTTGTTGTCCTCAAGAGTGCGGTGCAGCCGACGAGGTACTGGTCTTGCTTCCTGCACTGCTGTACTTTCACATGCTACGGCATCATCAATTTCTTCTTGAGCAACAAACTTAGCCATAGGCTGAACTGAGGCATCACCCACTAGAGTATCTTGCTGCAAATTCTGGTTTTCCACTCGCAATACCAGGTGCAGTATCAAAGGAAATGGGCAGCGTCCCATCAATTTCAGTCAAAAACCAGCAAAGGTCAGATCTGTATTTTCAGCAAAGATAACATCCCGACTGGTGATAACCTTCTTGGTCACCAGATTATAAAGTCTATACCCCTTGATTTCACTGCTATAGCCAATAAAAGATGCACTTCTTTGCCTTGTCATCAAATTTACCTCGCAACTCTTGAGGCACACGTGCATACGCTACACAACCAAATGTAGGAAAATAGCCCACATCAGGCTTACGACCAAACCATGCTTGATAAGGTGTCATGACCTTAAGAGCCTTCATGGGACACCTGTTTAAAATATGATTTGAGCAAATGATGGATTCCATCCAAAATTTGTGTGGTGCTTTTAGCATGCATCTCCCCATCTCCGAAAGTGACCGCTTATTCCTTTCACCCTTTCCTTCTGTTCAGGAGTATACCTCAACTGATGTGTAATGCCCTTGTCAGCGAAAAATTATTGCAATGCCTTGGAGATATATTCCCCCCCTCAATCTAAATGGAGGGTCTGCGAGCGGCATTCAGATTGATTTTCAACCACGGCAACAAAGTGTTTGACCACACGCAAGCTTCAGACTTCTGCTTAAGAGCAAAGACCCAAGTAAAACATGTGAAGTCATCTATGAATGTAACATAATAAAGATGACATCCAAGAGACAAAGTGTGCATGGGTCTACAAACATTAGTATATAGCTGTAAGGTTCGTGTAGCCCAGACTGCACCATCCTTGGGAAAGGAAAAACAATGCATTTTACCCAAAATACAGCCCCCACATATTTTGTTTGGAGGAGTCTACAAACGAGGCAAGGCATCAAGCCATATTAAGCTTCTGCAATAACATAAAGCTGCCATAATTTACATGCCCAAACCTGGCATGCCATAACTATGCATCTTGCATGAGGTAGAAGCCACAAAAGCTGAATATGCTCTTTTCTCATAGGCATCAAGCTGAAATAACCCGTGACATAATGTACCGGTGAAAACCAAGGCATAATCTCTCTCCCTGTCACGGACCGTACATCTGTCATCCTCAAAGATGACTTGGTAACCTCTTCAAGAGAAAGAAGAGACAGAAAGTAAATTCTTCTTAATCCCAGGGACATACAAACATGCTGACTTGGTAACCTCTTCGAGAGAAATAAGACACAGAAAGTAAATTCTTCTTAATCCCAAGGACATATAAAATATCCTGGATGCAAAGATCTGAACCATCCACGGTTGTGAGTGAAATTTCGCCAACCCCTTTAACTACTATTTTGCCAATCAGTGCACTGGATAACTTATCAAAGAAAGATTTATGTGAGGTGATATGGCGGGAAGCACCGCTATCAAAGTACCATGTCTTAGCTGTCTCATTTCCGATGAAAATACGTGACTCCCAAGAAGCATCATAGCTGCAAGTAAAGAAGGCCCAATCATGCTCGACAAAATGAGCAGAAGTATCCTCAGAACCTGCCTGATGAACTGCGCTTGTGTAGCATCGCTTAGGAGAGAGAGAGTGCAAGTAGCAAAAGAGTCGATGATAAACGCCTTAGCCGTCACATCAAAGTTGGATAATCAAAAACAAAGGAGTACAAGGTACAAGTACCTAGACCTAGGACTGAGTGTCCTAGGTGTCACATAGGACTAAGTGTCCTATGTGGCCTAAAAGACACTAACACTATAAGTGTCTTTATTTATGCCTACAAGGCTCATACCATGGCCTATAGGGCATCACTAGAACCACCAAAGGATAGCCTACAAACCCCCCTCCATGGGATGGGCTGAAGTACTCTGCAAATGTCTCAAAATACATGATATTTTCTAGTCATGGTGGCACATGTTCACCCAAAAGGATATAGCCACCTATGAATGTACAAGGGATGTCAAATCATGTAACAAAGGGAGCCAACTGTAAAGCCTGTCGAAAGACTTCGAACTTGGGACGAGGAAGTGCCTTTGTAAACATATCTACTATGTTGTCCTCTGTGGGAAGATAGGACAACTCTGCGTCTCCTGCTAACAACCGCTCCCGAACATAATGATAGTGAACTTCAATATGCTTGGTACGTGCATGAAACACTGGGTTACGCGCAATGGCCAAAGCACTCTGGCTGTCAACCTAGACAATAGTGGAGGATGTCTGGCGAATACCAAGATCTGTAACTATCGAAGCCAAACACACTCTACTATAGCGGTGAAAGCTGCCCTGTACTCAGCCTCACACCTAGATGTGGCAACTCTTGGTTGCTTTTTGCTGAGCCAAGAGATACATGAATTGCCAAGCCAAAAACAATTGCCAGTATGTGACACTCTTGTGTCGGAACATCCTCCCAGTCACTACCCGTGTAAGCATGCATGGTAAGTGAACCTTGATCACCATAGAAGAGGGCTAAATCCTTAGTGCCTCTAAGATATCTGAGGACTCTCTTCACTGCCTGCCAATGCTGTGAACTGGGCATGTGCATGAATCTGCTGAGCTAAGATACTCCATACTGCAAGTCAGGTCTGGTGTCACATAAATAAATAGGGCATCCAACAGCCTGCTGATAAAGAGTGATATCACATGGTGGGCTCCCATCATGAGATGAGAATTTGAAGCCAGGGTCCACTGGAGTAGAGATTGGCTTGCAATCCTCAAACTGAAAACGATCAAGGAGCTGTCTAATATACTTGGACTGAGACGTCATGATACCCCCCTCACCATGAGCAAACTAAATGCCCAAATAATAATGGAGCTGTCCCATGTCTGACATGTCAAAAATCTGCTGCAAATCAGCCTTGAAAAGCTGCAATTTGCTGAGTATCTGGGCCCGTGATGAGCATATCATCCACATATAAAATCAGCACTATAAAATCAGATCCACTCCCGTGGACATAAAGAGTGGGTTCTGAGGAACTATTCTGAAAACCAAGGGATAGTAAGTGTGCATGGATTTTGGTATACCATGCCCTGGGTGCCTGCTTCAAACCATAAAGGGCTTTTCTAAGCCGGCATACCTTATTTTCAGAATTAACAACCTCAAAGCCAGGAGGTTGTGTGACATAGACTTCTTCCTGCAGATCCCTATGAAGAAAAGCAGTCTTGATGTCAAGTTGGTGCACTTGCCAATGATGATGGGCTGCAATGGCAATGACACATCTAATGGTAGTAATCCTGGATGTGGGAGCAAATGTCTCCTCGAAGTCAATGCCTTGTTGTTGGGCATACCCTTTTGCAACAAGACGGGCTTTGTATCGATCTATGCTACCATCTGATTTCCTTTTTAATTTGTAGACCCACCTGGTTCCAATGGCATGCTTGCCTGGAGGGAGATCCACTAATTCCCATGTGTCATTTTTAGCAATGGAATGTAACTCAGCTCTCATTGCATCCATCCACTCTTTGTTGTCAAAAGCATCTTTATGGCACAGAGGCTCTTCATTGCAAGCTGTAGCAAGGAGTGCAAACTCAAGAAAGTGACCATGCTGTCTATTCCCTGATCTTGTCCGGTCAGCAAAAGGCTGATCTTGTTTGCTGTCTCTCAATGTATCAAGAAGCCATCTGGGAACTTGCCTTTGCTGTCTATTGACAGCTCTTTCTTCAATGACTGCATCATGAATAGTGGGCTCATTTTGTGCCGGAAGAGAAACCTGCAAATCAGCATGAGGTAGTGGCTGATTATTGCTTTGTGGAGGGCCTGCAGGAGGCTCATGTTACTGGTCAAAGTCCTCTTCTGAGGATGGCAGAGGTAACCAAGATTCAAAGGCATCAAACATGTCAACATCTGGCTTAGCTTTGCAGTCCACAAGAGGAGAAGCTGAATGTTCAGCAAAGATTACATCTCTACTGACAATAATCTTCCCAGTATTTGGTTGGTATAACCGATACCCTCTGCTCTCCTGGCTGTAACCAATAAATATGCATTTGATTGCCGTGTCATCAAGCTTGTGTCTCAGCTGAGATGCTACATGAACATAGGCAAGAGACCCAAAAACTCTCATGTGTGAAAGTGAAGGCTTCCTGCCTTTCCATGCTTCATAAGGTGTAATAGTCTGCAATGCCCGTGTAGGTGATCTATTCAGCACATAGTTGGCACACATCACTGCATCAAGCCAAAATTTATTGGCCAAAGACTTGGCCTTAAGCATGCATCTGGCCATCCCCATCGTGGACCTGTTTTTCCTTTCGGAAACAGGATTCTGCTGAGGAGTGTAAGGAGTAGTACATGAGTGAATAATGCCCCGTGAAGACAGAAAGGCATCAAACTCCTTTGACATATACTCTCCCCCCCTATCTGTGTTGAGGGTGACAAGCTTGCATCCTAATTCATTCTCAACCATATTCAGCCATCTCTGAAAGCATAAGAAAACTTCAGATTTAGCTTTTAAAGGATATATCCAGCAATATCTTGTGAAATCATCAATGAGCGTCATGAAATACTTGTACCCCCCAATGGCGTTTGTCCTCATTGGGCCACAGACATCACTGTGCACTGGATGCAATTTCCTTTGTGAGAGTTTTGGACAATTCTTTTGGAAAGGAAATCGATGCATCTTACCCAAAAGACAACCCTCACACACATGTTTGGAAACTGTGTGAGTTTGAGGTACATCATTTGCCGTCTACTGTGAATGTAGCTTTGCAAGAGCTCTATAATTGAGATGGCCCATTCTCTCATGCCAAAGATGAGTTTCAGCAAGCTGTGAATCTGAAATAGCCAATGCTTCAATAGAAAGTGCAGCTGAGTGATGATCAAGGTGATAAAGCCCCTTTTGCAAAGTGCCAGTGAGAACTATGGCATTGTCATCACGAAGATCATAAACTAGGCATCTATAGCCATCAAAAATAACTCTAAACTCTGAAGTGGCAATTGTTGAAATTGAAATCAAGTTGACTTCAATTCTAGGCACAAAAAGAACATTTGTCAGAGTGACAAGATGGCTTGAAATGGATGTGAGCTGCACATCTCCGATTCCTTTAACAGCATATGAAGCATTATTAGCACATGTGACAGTCCCCCCTCGAGGTGCATCAGCTAAAGAATGAAACAACTATCTGCAAGATGTGACATGCTTGGAAGCACCACTATCAAGGTACCAGGACTGAGCATCATTAGCACTAAAGAATGCATCAGCTTTGGAGGGATCAAATAAGCAATGGACATCCCATGCCCAATCATCCTGAAGAGCATGTGCATGTGAAGCATCTTTTGGCTCATGGGATTCAATAGCACGAGAGGCATTAACTGTCAATCCTGCTTTCTTTTTCTCCGAAGCAATGCGCTTCCTGCATTCTGAAATGTCATGTCCAGGCTTGCGACAATAGTTGCATCTTTTCTTCTGACTTATCTGCTGTATTTTTAGATGCATGGGAGGAATTACATCTGCTATGTGCAGATTTTGGCTTGCCCATAGGCTTGGAAGCCTTGCCTCTTCCTGTCTGCTGTGAAGCAAATGCATGATCAGGAATAATGGCTTGTCTATTAGCTCTACTTTGCTCTTCCTGCAAAAGCAAAGTAACTAGCTGATCAAAAGAATAGTGGTCTGGATTACCCATGGCCACTAATCGAAGGGTTGTAGCAAACCCTTGATATGTATCTGGCAGTCCATTCAATGTGGTATTGACAAGCTGTGAATTTGGCACTACCTCATCAATGTTCGCAAGTTGTTCCATGAGGTCCTTGACCTTTGTCACGTATGCATCCATAGAGTCACCTTCATTCATACTGACTTCCTGTAATTGCCTTCTCAAATATGCAACACGAGCTTCATTGCGAATCTGATAGAGAGAAGCCAATTTATCCCAAGCATCCTTTGCTGTCCTGCAAGACCGGATCTGTGGAATAATGATTCTCTTGCATGATAAAGCAATGCATGAATGTGCATTTGCATCTCTTGCATCCCATCTTGACTATTCTTGAGTTGGAAGAGCAGAGGAAGAGGCATCAGGAGGAGTACCCCCTGCAGAGGGACCAGCAGTAGAGGCAACCACTGTAGCATTGGCTGGCCTCAGATCAGCCCCAGAAACAATATTCCACAAATGCTTTGCAACTAGAATATGTTTCATGAGATAAGACCACATCGGATAGTTGGTGCCATCCAACTTATCATCTTCACGAAGAACTCCAAATAAATCTTGATTGTTCCCAGCCATAGCAAATGTGATACCTTGAAAAAGACCTGAAAACCCAAAAGCCTCAAGGCTATCACTGCATAAAGCTGGCTGTCCAAAAATGACAGCAAATATCTGCAAATTTCTGACCCAAATCAAAGGGCAAATGCAGATCTGACCCAAATGTGACTGTGGCAAGCAATGTTCACTGCAAAAACAGCAAATCTGGCAAAAGCCCCAAATTTATTGAGGGCAAATACAGAAAAGCACCAAATTTTACTGAAATTTTGCAAATGTGACCCAATGTATGCGAATCTAACTCAATGTCTTGCAGAAAAGACTCAATGTCTGAAAATCTGACTCAATGTCCTGCAAATGTGACTCAATGTTCTCCAATCTATCCCAATGTATTGCAAACAACAAGAGATTGCAGACCAAATTCCAAAGCCCCAATGTTCTTGCAAGAAATTGCAACCGAAGAAGGTGAAATGAATTGAAAGCCCCAAAAATTACCAATGTCCTAAATGTGACTTTGTACGTGCAACACCTGTACGGAGATCTCGAGAGAAGTACTAGCTGTACGGACAGCTCTAGTACCAGATCAAGTACACCGTACCGTGTACGGACATGGTAAATGCAGCCAATGGGGCATGCATTGTACTGGGCAATGCTGTAATAGAGTCATGTTGCCATCTTCTTTTATGGGAGGGCCTTGATATATGTGTTAGCTCTACGAGGATCCAATGGCGATTGTGAGAAAAAAGGAAAAACTAGATTTATTTATGACAGTCACCTGAAATCCCAAATGACCAGAAATATCTCAAGGGTTGTTGCCAGGACAAACTGCACAAGATCAGCCAGGTTTGACAACCCACGTATTTTATGAAATGCATAAGGAGAAGAACACACTGGACGGAAAGTCTACAGACGCTCGAGGTGGAGCACGCGGGCTCGAGTCTAGAGATAGCCGGCAGATAGGAGAAGGACCTTGTGGTTAGATCAAAGGACCACACCATTGGTGGGACTCTAGATCTCTCTCTTTTGTATTGTATTGTGTCCATAGTTTTGGACGGAAATATATAAGTTTTGGTGTCTTCTATATCTGGCTGGTTCATTGTCTATTGATGAGTCTGCACATCTATGTGATGCACATTAAGTAAAGAAGTTTGTGATTCCACACCCACACCGCACACTGTGTAAGCTCGTGGGCAATACTATAAGTCTTCCGCTGTGTGTACCCTCTGTTGGGTATTTTCTAACATGGTATCAAAGCCCAAGTAGGAGGCTCACAGGTGTGGGAGCCTGAAGGTAGAGACCTTACTGAAGGACGACCCTGATTTAGAAGCTCTAGGGAATCGACTTCCACGACTGGAGGATTGTGCCCTTGCGAGAAGGAGGGTGACTCAGGTTCAGTCAGGTGCATTTAAAGTTCGCGGTCCAAGTTATCTGGAGATGTACTTTTGTTGCAGACCTTGCCAAAGGAAGGACGGGTTGAAATAGACCCTCAGAGCATGGTGCCTGAAAGACTCCAGTTTGTTCACTCATTATGAGGGGGACGACTTGGAAGATCGTGATGGCTGGGTTGCTCGAGTTCGAAGGCGGGAACGTGACTGAAGGAGGTGGTGCCAGGAGGTGCTACCAGAGATGGACCTGTGTACTAGGATGGTGTGCGGAAGCGGAACCAGACCTGGTGGAGCAGGAGCCACTGGATGAAAAGCCAGGAAAAGATTTTGACACCGAAAGGTTCCAGAGGACTACGACCAGGGAGTTACTGGAGCATCGTCATCGACATGTTGGCATTGGGCCGAGATGTGTCGGTGAGAGGATGTTGGAAAGGTCACCTCCCCATCTGTAAGCCCCCAAATGAGGAGAGCGTGGGGGAGGGAGACCTAGGGCAGAAGAAGCCCAGAGAAGAGAAAGGGAGGGGGACTGCCACATGGGCAGCACCTCACACAAAGCAAGAAGGGTACTTGGCAAGTCGTGGAGCTCCTGATGTACAGGGCAGACACGTGGACATCAGGGACCTGCAGCAGCCTGATTGCGCAGGGATTTCCACCAAGGACAGACGGCGCCGCAGTACAGAAGGGTACGGTATGCATACGTGGCTGTACGGGGCAGGTGAAGGCCTTGCAGGAGGCAAGGATGCTGCAGCAGGAAGGCGCCTGCATGAAGAAAGGCTATGGGCAGGAGTACAGCCTGCAATAGGGTCTCCAGCAGCAGCACAAAAAGGCCTGGCTAGCGCCCTTATATAGGCTGGGCCCTTGCCTAGATTACAGGGCCAAAAGCCCTAAAAGTATGGGCCATAAAGGCCTAGTTTTGTGAGCCCTTAAAGGGCTGGACCAGCAGCAGACTGGTCGGCCATTATGGGGCTGCCTGGTCGGTTTTCTACAGCAGGCCTTGGGGCCTATAAAAAGAGAGGCTTGTGGCCTCATTTCTCATCCAGCAAGTCAGCAGACAGAGGAGCAGCAGGAGCAGCACAAGCCTGATCTTTGGGCCTACATCCAAGAGGCAAAGCAGGGCCAGAGTTGCTGCATACTGAGCTCACTTGGGGCTGAGCCTAGGCTGTCTTCTAGGGCAGCAAGGTGCTGAGATCATCATACCTTTTGGAGCAGCCATTCACAAGCAGGTTGGAGTAGTGGAACACGGACCTGTGTGCTGCAGACAAAGCTTGGCAGGGGCTGCCCACCTAGGTTGATTCACAGGCCGTAAGGTGGAGAAGAACACACTGGACGGAAAGTCTACAGACGCTCGAGGTGGAGCACCCGGGCTCGAGTCTAGAGATAGCCGACAGATAGGAGAAGGACCTTGTGGTTAGATCAGAGGACCACACCATTGTTGGGACTCTGGATCTCTCTCTTTTGTATTGTATTGTGTCCATAGTTTTGGACAGAAATATATAAGTTTTGTTGTCTTCTATATCTGGCTGGTTCATTGTCTATTGATGAGTCTGCACATCTATGTGATGCACATTGAGTAAAGAAGTTTGTGATTCCACACCCACACCGCACACTGTGTGAGCTCCTGGGCAATACTATAAGTCTTCCGCTATGTGTACCCTCTGTTGGGTATTTTCTAACAAATCCCTCACTGCAAGCAAATCTATATATAATAGATTATAGTTGAGAATTCTAAATAAGTGAATTAGGGAGTGAATAGGGAACATTTTCATGTGTCTCCTACATTCTGTAATGGTAGTAATTGTTCTGTTTTGATGATGTAATTATAACTTTGATGCCCAAAATTTAGGACATATTTACAAGGATGCTGCCCAAGCCACACCCCCCGAAAAGTGGTAATTTGGGTATTTTTAATAGGCGTTTTAAAACGCTTGTAAAAGTGTCAAATGACCACTATGCCTATACTAAATCATAGCAAAAGCAACCGGAACAATCTACTAAATATGTGCATAACTCAAAACAATCTACTAAACATTAATGAAAGAAACCATAAACCTTTTTAAAATAATGAATAAGATAGCTAAAGCTCTGCTTGCATCACAGTTCAGTAACAAAATAGGTGTTTAACAAGCATCTTCAATGTCAAACAAAATATTAACTTTCCAAGAGGGCAATCAGCTGCTGGATCTGTAGGCTATCTCATGGGCTATCCATAGATGCCACTTATACCTTAGTATGAGCCTTGTAGGCCTAAGTATAGTCAGTTAGGACAGTTAGCCCTAGGATTTTGTTACGTTGGCTCTCCCTTGAGCCTCCACACTTTAGTTTTGCAACAATCCATTACAGCATCTCGTTTTTCTCCATTGTGCTTCCATTTTTGAGCTTCCATTGCTTCCAACACCCAACAGTGGTATCAGAGCAGGTCGGGAATCCATTCCCTCAACCATTGACAGCTTTCCTAAGCTATTTGGCAGCCTCTTGAGCTCTCATTCTTGCTGGTCTTGCTGGTTTTCACACTCCCATGAGTGTTTGGGACCTTTCCAAGCACTTCTGTCGCAAAAAACCTCATTTTGTCGCGAGAAGACCGCACTTTGGAGCAACTCTCGTGAAAGGAACTGTTTTTCGGTGCATTTTCTAGCCTACTGCACAAAAAAAAAACCACGCGAGCATTTACAGCATATGTACGGAATTCCGAACCTGTCCACACACACCCAACAAAAAAAAAAACGTACATGCATCAAAAATTGTACGAAAATCCGTACATGCGTCAGAAATTTGTACAAAATTCCATACATCTGTCAAAAATTATACGAAAATCCGTACATCTGTCAAAAAATTCCGTATTTCTGTCCGATTTGTCAGAATTTCAGTACATGTATTGCAATACGGGCTGCCTCGGGGTGTGCGCCAGTCATTTCTCAGATTTTCCAGCATTTCAGAGCTGTCTCGAGTTGCGAGCCAGCATTTCAGAGCTGCCTCGAGCTGTGTGCCAGCATTTTGGAGCTGCCTCAAGCTGCGTGCCAACATTTCAGAGCTGCCTCGAGCTGCGTGCCGACATTTCGAGCCATTTGGAGCTGCTAAATTGATTTGGAGACTTCTCTTTGGGCCCTTCCTCCTCATTTGACATCCCTTTGACTCGGGCTGCGAGCTTCTCTGCATTTCTACGTGCTCTCCTCCTCGTATGAGCACTTCTTTTGCTGTAATTCTCATTTCCAGCCCTCATTTGCTCACTTTCAGAGCCTATCACTATTGCTCATCATTGGGTAAGCCATTGTTGCATTGGCTTTTTCCAATTTCTGCTTCATTTGCATTTTGGAAAAGCCTCGTGTTGCCTTGGAAGGCCTTGTGTTGCCTTTGGGGATTTTTCTTGCAACGAGTACACCTTGGGACAGCAGAGTCTTTTGCAAACATAAGCTTTGAAGCTTGGGTAGTTTTTTGGCACTTGATTCTGAGAGGTTGCCTTCTCTCATTTGCTTTGCCAGTTGGTGCATTTGCCTTGTATTTCAGCAACATGTCTAGTGGCACAGTAGGCACATAGCCACCCCTTTATTAAAGATATGACACCTATGACTGTCTTAAGACAGTCATAGGGTGAAAAACCGATGAGTTTGTGGTGTGGCTCATCACTTCACACACACATCTTTTGTGTCACCCCTCACTCTCACTCTCTCCCCGTTGTACTTCTCCCTCATTCTTTCCCTCTCAAGGTTGCTATATCCTACCAGACGAACATGTGCAACCATGACACTAGATATTTAGGTATCCTGAGCCATGTCCAAGATACTTCAGCCCATACCATGGAGGGGGGTTTGTAGGCTATCTCATGGGCTATCCATAGATGCCACTTATACCTTGGTATGAGCCTTGTAGGCCTAGTTATAGTCAGTTAGGACTATTGGTACAGTTAGTTTATGTACCATCTAGGTCAGTTAGGACACTTAGTCCAGTTAGGTCAGTTAGCCCTAGGGTTATATTACGTTGGCTCTCCCTTGAGCCTCCACACTTCAGTTTTGCAGCAATCTATTACAGCATCTCGTTTTTTCTCCATTGTGCTTCCATTTTTGAGCTTCGATTGCTTCCAACACGCAACAGGATCATGACCCTAGAAGCCGACAAGAAAGACTTAACAAACAAAATTTCGTCACATTTGCTAAGAGTTAGATGGAAAAGCCACTAACCTTCGAGAAAAAGGAGCCACAAAGCTCAGGTGCACGATACCATCTAGTGGCAACATAGTCCTGCCAGACAAACATAATGATAAATCAGAGCCTGCACAATCTCAAATGAAGATCAGGGCACCTTAAAGATGTAAAGAAGGCCACAGTGGAAAATTGCAATAATAATACTTACGCAAAGCATCAAGGCTTGAATGCCACAACATGATTGCGTAATTAAACACAAATACGTCAATGCAACTTATCAGCCCATAAATTGCATGATACGTACAGTCCAGAATATTGCAGAAGGAGCATCATTGAAAGCGACACGGGCTAGCCCAAAATCACAGATTTTCAACTTGCAGTCTGCGTTTGCCAACACGTTCTTTGGCTTCAAGTCTCGATGAAACACATTAGCTGTCCAGCCAGCAGAAGGCATGTTTTTAAAAAATTGGCACACATGAAAAAACAGCATTTTAACATCTCCAATCCAGATTAGGTAAGGGAAAACTCAGTCATGACAGAAGTTAACCCCACAAAACTTTGCCAAATGCAGTCCCTTTCACCACACATGCATAACCAATTGGAGATTAAACAAGCAAGTAGCTGGTCGGCATGGGCAAGTTGACTGAAAACAGTTCTGTCAGCCGATCTTTAAATTCTTACAATTGAAACAGAAGAAACAGCACAAGAGAAACGTATAAATATTACATATGAAGTACTAGAGATATGGATTATACACACACATGTATAGAGATATGAGAGAGAGAGAGAGAGAGAGAGAGAGAGAGATTAGAAATCACTGACCCCACCTGTGAGTTCCCGATTTGAGGGGACAAAGGGGCAGTAGATTGTAGGGGGCAGGGTAGACACCACTGCAGCAAGGGGGGCCTGCACTAGGGTCTCCAAAGAGGCCTGGAACAAGGCTGGCTGTAGGGCAGCCAAAGGCCCTACAGCAGGGCCTTATATAGGCCCAGATTTGGGCCTGGTTGGTTGGCCAAATAGCTGACTGCAGGGCTCCCCATAGGGATGCTGCCCAGGTCGGCTGAAGGGGCTGAGTCGGCCCCTTCTGGTCGGTTGATTTGCCCCAGCCCCTGGGCCATAAAAGGGGGTCCTATCCCCTCTCATTCCTCACTCACTCCAGCCCACTGAAGTCTACAAAGGACAGCACATCCCAGGAGGAGTGAGGAAGGTTTTGCAGCAGAGTCTTACCTCAGATTGTGAGGTGTTCTTGTGCTCACCTTGATCTCAGTTTTCCCACACTTGGTGGATGAATATACCCTCAGTTTCTCTCTCTTGCTGTCTACGTAGATCTCTATCTGTGACTGTTTCTTCAACTTTCTGAGTGTACTTTGAGCTGAAGGTCGAAGAGAAGTGTGAGATTCTATCCTCCAATTTCCAACATGGTATCAGAGCAAGGTTTCCAGCTCTAGAAGGGAGTTCCTCAGCAAGAAGGCGGCTCCGATCGACACTCAGGTTTGCTGCGTGGTTAAGTTTTCTACTGCAAGTCCATTTCTCAGTTTGCTGTGTGCTATTACAGCGAAGATGGAAGGGAAAAAACCATCTATAGCCTCTTCACCCCTTGCTTGTCCTTCCTCCTCCTCTTCCTCGTCTATCCCCAACTTTCACGAGTCTGGGAAGCTGGATGGGACTAACTATCCCATATGGAAGGTGAAGATCCCGAGCCATCTCGTGGCTCGGAAACTATGGAAGCTTGTCATGGATGTTAACGAACGGACGGAGGATGTTCTAGACAAGAAGGAAAGAATTTCGATTCCAGTAGATGTGGATGATCTCGCAGCATGGGAAGAGAAAGATGCCCAAGCCCTAGCCATGCTGATAGGGACGACGGCATACGCAATGATTCCCCATATTCAGTATGTCGAGGCGTGGGCCATCCTGAAGGATCTGTACGAAACAGATAACACGTCTCGGATCCTCACTCTACAGCATCAGTTGTACAATCTAGATATGAGTGAGGGAGACAACATTCATGACCATCTGACGAAAGTCAAGGTGGTGAGGGACCAACTTGCAACAGTTGGTTAGAAGGTAGACTCAAGTCATCTAGCATTGTCATCTAGCATTGCTGACACTTCACAAGTTGCCTCGAAGTTTCAAGAGTTTCGTGACGACAGTCACTGCAAGACAAAGGATCAAGCCTTCGAAGGCAAGTCCAAGGATTCCAAGAACAACAAGACCGAGGATGCAAAGAAAAAGAAGATGAAATGCTTCTACTGCGAGAAGCTTGGTCACTCAGCTAAGGAATGCCGCAAGAAGAAAGCAGACCTCAAGTGGAAGGAGGAGTCCAAAGCCAAGGAGGAGCCAAGACTGAATCGGCCAATGTCACTACCGGTGCACTCTTTATTATTACTGAGTACTGCTCAACATACACAGTTAGCGAAGGCAAGAGGGCTGGTACGTGGACAGTGGAGCCTCGAAGCACATGTCCAACAAGAAAGATAGGTTCAAGACCATGGAAGGTACACATCCTGACTCCAAGGTAACTGTGGGGATAATCGGACATGCCCTGTGAAGGGTGTTGGTAGTATCCCATTCATCACGACTGCAGAAGACGAGAAGCTGAATTCCGATGTACTCTATGTACCGACTTTGTGCAATAATCTTTTCTATGTCAACCAGATGGACAAACACAACATGCCGGTCCTATTCGACGATGGCAAAGTCACTGTCACATCCAAGGCAAGTGGAAAGGTGGCGATTCATGGTGTCGAGGAACATGGGCTATATCGGCTCAACGCTTTATTGGTGCATGGGGACCATGGCAGATCCAAATTATGGCAAGAGCGGTTCGGTCACGTCAATTATGGCACTCTGGCCAAGATGCAAAAGTCCAAGATGGTAGACGAGTCAGGAAGTCCATTAAGTGTAGTAGACATAATCTGACTATCTGGCCCAAATGTTCCTTGAAGTTTTAACTTTGGTCAAATATGCATCCATGCTTTCTCCCTCGTCCATTTTGAAGGCATCCAGCCGCTTTCTCAGTTATGCGCAAGTCTTGACTCACGACGAATCAAATATAAAGAGCCCAATTTATCCCAAGCATCCTTTGAGGTTCTACATTACACCTTTTTTAGCTGACAATGCAATTCAGACATGAGCCTATGCATCTCTACCATCGCATCTAGCATGTGTCTGAGTTGGAGGTAAAAGAGCTTAGTGCTGGAAGATGCAGCATTGCCACCACCCGTAGTGACAGGTACCTGTGATGGAGGTCTGGCATCAAAACCTGCAATAATATTTCACAAGTTTTCAGATACCAACACATGATGCATCATGTAGGACCACATGCCGTAGTAGGTGCCATCAAATCTATCTGCAGTTGCAAGTATTCCAAAAATATTATTGATTAAATATTTTTTGGGGATTGGTTCAGTACATTTTTTGGGATATTTTGCTGCACTAACAATAATCTTTTTTGTTTGAACCACTACTACAAACTGCAGTAACAATAATCTTCTTTGAAGCACTATCTGTCTGAACCAAAAATCTAGTTTCAAACCAATAGTATTTAAAGCACCACTATCTGCTTTTGGGTGGCAGCTTCAAACAACCATTTTCGGGATTGTGCATACAAGTCAATTTAAGTCTTACATTTCCTGAGGTTTAAGGTACGCAAGTCCCATTGTGCATTGAAGCACAAAAATAGGACATTTGAGTACAGCATAGATGGCCTGGATGAGGAGCAGACTGCCATATCGGCAGCATCATATATCTCCATAGCATTGCCCATAAGAGTTCCGTTTAAAACCCAGACAAAGTTAAGAAAAGGACATGGAATTAATAATATTAGGCAGCAACCCCAACTTTCGTGGGGAAATAGGTACAGACAAGCACCACTTGCAAAGAAGCCAGCGTTCAACTAAAGGCTGAGCATACAGCTACCCGTCTCAAGGCAGGGCAGAAACTACAAAGATAAAATCAACACACGGTTTCTTTTCCCTGTAAAAGTAGGCAATGCCACACCTGTGTGAATATACTTGAGAGCCCTAAGTAACTGGTATAGGAAGAACTGATAGTGTTCTGGGGTTAGGTCGTCGTTGGCTTTAATAACTTGATGCAGATCGGACTCCATTAATTCGAAAACGACATAAATATCCTTGAATTCCCGAGGCGAAGGAGGCAGCATAATATGTTTTATCTCAACTATGTCCGGATGCCTTAAAAGTCTCAAAAGCTTGATTTCCCGGAGGATTCGTGTCGCATCAGAGACATGTTCGAAAATGTCGTTGATCTTTTTTATTGCAACTTTTTCACCAGTGTGCGTGTCGATCGCTGAACATACAACCCCATAGCTGCCCTTGCCAATCACTTCCTGAATTTGATAGCGATTAGCTTCGCCATACTCGGTGAAAAAATCCGTGTTCACCATACTCTGCGACCAAAAGGCCAAAAACGATCAAGAAGCAGGCTTTACTTGGCAAGCACGCAGTTCCAAGCTCAGTACACCAACTAAATCCTAAAGTGAAAAAACGAAGATACAAAGTTGAATAAGAAACTACGATCGTGGTTGCAGTAGAGTGTTCGCAAAATTACGCATGCGAGCAGCAAGACTCAGAGACGTAAATTTCGCAAATGCAACAGCAAAAACAAACAAACGAAAGAAAACTCGAGGAGTGAATCTCGCCGGAAGGAAGTGCCTGACTTTACGGTTCGGATCAGCCGACTGCATCCTGCAACGGGCAAGCTGGCGACGTCAGGATGGGCGAAGCAGGGGGGCGAAGGAAAAATGCGGCCGGGTGTCAGGTCCGAGAGTCGAGCGCCAATGCTGTGCGAGCTAGGAAAGGGGAGCCAAATCCGGTGCGGAGGCTGCGACGAAAAATTCTCGGGAAGGGGTGTGCCCATGTGCAGGGGCGGAGAGGGAAGGGCATGGAAGGGGGAAAGGAGGGAGGAGCTAGGGCAAGGAGGGGAGGGAAGGGAAGGGAAGGGGGTCGATGGGAAGCTGGAGGGGAGGCGGAGGAGATGGAGGAGGGGAGGGGGAGGGGGAAGAGAAAGAAGGGAAGGGGGAGCAAGCTCTGGCTATGGCGATGAGCAGCAGCAGCAGAAGAAGAAGAAGAACAACAGCAAAATCTTAAAAGTGAGGAGTATTGAATAGGCCTTTTTAATGTTGCTCCTCACTATTCATGATAATAATCACAAAGAGCATTTTCTTCTTCTTCTTCTTCTTGCCTGGCTTTCACTCACCTAACCCGAGTTTCCGCCCCCCCCCCTTCTGTCCAGCTCACGCCGCCCTGGTCGAACGCATGACACGCCAAACCCGCAACATTCGCTTGCACTTCGTTTTCTCCACCGCATGGACAAACCCCCTTGTCACCACCATCGAAGCTCCGGCCTCCCTCTCTGCCGCCACAGCCCTTGACGTCTAAGAAAGCACCCACTTCGACGTCATCGGCTCTCGGCTACCTAAAGACCTTGCCTTTACCCCCCCCCCTCCTGTCTCCTGGCTTCACCTACAAGTGGTCCTCGACACCTTGGGAACCCCATTTGCTCATGGAAAAGTTGCCTTATTGAGAGATGAGCCCTCAACTATGTAAGGTTTGGCAAATTACTCGAGTTGTAACTCTACACCGCATTTGGTTATGTAGAAAGTCCAAAAAATAGAGCTAAGGTGGTTATAGGATGATCCTTGGGCATTCGATCACACAATTATGGCTATTAAGTACATTATATGTTGCACGGCCTTACCTCTTTTAGCCATTGTTACATGAAGGCCTATAATGTAGGTCTTGCTTGCTTGAGTGCCACCTTCTCCATGGTTCAAGGACATCAAATCCACCCCATCATTGCCAGCATTGTCGTAGCTAACAAATTCACATTTTTTGTGTGGGGATAAAAGAGTGCGCATAGTGATTCATCCTAGCTGGCAAGCTACTCATCGTGAATCTACTTAAGGATATGTTTATGATTAACAACAATTTTAAAGACCAGGGCTTCCCCGCGTTGCTCCCACTGCTGGAAACGTTGGCAACCCTCTACCCAACATTTGTAAAATTGCAACCCAATGAAGTCCAAAGTCTCATTTAATGAGGCTCAAGGGAGGTTTTGCAAGCTCTCACAACCAATCCCATGGCTGGCAAAATGTTTGGGCCAATGAGAATGCTTGGGCATTGCAATGAGAATCCTGAGATTTCAGGATGCTAGCTTGGAGCTGCAATGCTAGCCCAACATGCTCACCCCTCCATGGGGCTGTGAGACTTGCCTGCTAGAGTGGGGCTATCCCAGCCCCACTAGTATATGCGGGGAAGCCATGTTTCATCTTTTCTAGGATGGCAACTTTCTAATGCATAATTTACATAAAGGAACCTTGTAATTAGTATCCATATGATGGGTATGGGCTAATTAAAGTTATTTGTCCTTGAATACTAAGGTATACAACAAAGGCCATTCTTTATATGAAGCTTCTACGAGGTTGAATGGCGGAGCTTATAGCAAGGCACTTTACTTGAATGGTGCGGGTTATAGCAAGGCATTCTACTTGAACAATGGGGCTTACAACAAGACATGTAGTTCTAGTGATGTTCAATGGTGGCAGTTAGAGCAAGGCATTCTACTTGAATGATGTGGTTAGAGCTTTGGCGGGGTTGAATAGTGGAGGTTATAGCAATGCATTCCATCTTTGAAATCACAAATGCTTGGGGGTAGGGGCATAGAAAGGGAACAAGGGGGAGGGGTGGAGTGGGGGAAAGTGGGAAGGTAATTCTTCGAGCATGTAGCATAGCACGTTTGAGCAACATTTGAGAAAAGAATGGGATTTTTCAAAATTGAGAGACTTACATGGTGTATGCATGCTTGAGAATATTAAATGAGTACTCATCAAATATGATCAATTTACGTGAATATATAGAGGATGTATTTACATGCAATCGAAACATGTAACCCTTATAGAAAGGGGGTCAATAGATATGTAAAAACATGTAAATTTCCAAATACACTTGTAATATTGAAACACACAAATTTATAGAAAGCAAGGTCGATAGATATGAAAAAACATGTAAATTTCCCAATATAAGGCATTTTATTACATGCTTGCTCAGAGGTGCTATGTGTACTTTTAGATAGCGTATACCCCAAATGGAGTGGGGGTCAGCCTTCACATTATACTTGCCTAAAGCTACCCTTCGTTGCTCAAACTTGTAGTCAAAGAATTGGGCATAATGCTACAACCTCCCATGAATATGTCAAGGCATGATTAGTGCGCTTCACAAAAGCAATCACTTTAAAGAGCTTTCGATATGATGAATGAGGCAACTAGATCAAATGTGATGACTTCTTCCACATTAGTAGCACATAAAAAGGGGCAACTGACATGGAAATTTGTAAAAGGACCACAACTAAGGTGCTCAATTCTCCCACGTTGGAGGCAAGTGAAAGCGTAAGCACCATACAAATTCCCCCTCCTAAAATAGTTATTCTCATCATGCATGTTAGCATAATGGAAATCCCCAATTTTCTTATATAAAATAGGCAAGTACATTCCATGTGTCCTATGCAAGTGATTTGACCTTGCTGCTACCTGTTTCCATTTTTCCATGAAAGGAAGTCATGAAGATTTATTATTCCATATATGTCAATTGACATCTTTCAACGACAAAAAAACCCCAAAAATCAACTACTGCGGTGGTCCTACTAAAAGTTAAGCTTGCAAGTAACTAGGATCTAATCAGTCATGTCTCAAGCTAATGTAAGCTTTTGACGTTTTTTAATAAGGACCATATGACTACTACATTGTACAAACAAAGTCGTCTTGAAAGAATGTGACATACGTTATTTCACGTGGCTATCATAAAGAGTAGTGTGCACTATGCCTTTTCTCCTAGTGACTTGGTAATTATTGTTGACTAATATAAAAGGAATATTAATTCATATGTTCTTTGGATTAGCCACAAATAATGCATTGCTCTAACTTTCCATCTTGCAGTTGTCGTCGTTCATTACTATAGATTTAATTCACAACTCCTTTGAATATGTTTTCCAAAGCTATTGATTAGCGTGTGCCTAGGAGTCATGCGTATCAATCTAAGATGGATTTATGGTTTTAATAAATAGTAATTTGTACAACACAGAGCGTGTAGGACGTTGATGGGTGCATTGCCTTGGTATTTATAACATCGACTTTTAGGAGTTAAAAAGTACACCACCTTGGCATTCATTTGTTACAATATTTTCTCTCATGCATTCATGTTGTTGTGCATAAAAAGGCAAGCAACATCATCATGATGACTTATCTTCTATTTTTTCAATGGATAGCCATGATCACGTATCTCTTTTTTTAATGGATAACCATGATCGCTTATCTTGCAAATATATATTTGAAAATGTCATAAAAATTTGTTGGTTCCCATTGCCATGGGTTCCTTATCGTTAAAAGTTACACCACTAACCTTCGTTGATAAAAAAAGAAACAAGCTCAATTGCCTTGCATTTAACATCATTACCTTTCCTCGACATGGTAGAAGAATTATGCTTTGAAGCCAAGAAACAAGCTCAATTGCCTTGCATTTAATATCACTACCTTTCCTCGGCGTGGTAGAAGAATTATGCTTTGAAGCTTGCCCTTGAATCTTGATATATACCCTATTTTATCTCAACAAAGAAAACTTGTTACTTTGTTCAAATCTAACAATGCACATCTTTGATATGAGTTGAAGTTTTACTGGCATCCTCAAACCCATGCATATCTTTCTATAATTGGGCCCCCTTGGGATGAATAGATGATTGCAACAATTAATGACAGGGATCTTCTAACCCTTCTTAACAATTCAAAACAATATGTCAACCATTTAATAGAAAATGATTCTCGTGTGTGTGGACATTGAGGAAATGTCTTACATACAAAAGTCTAACTCCACACTTAAAGGGAGAGCCACGTACATATAGCATTCACCTAAAGAGGAGCTTTGGGAATGGGTGGGCTCTAGAGTGACTGGCAAGTGGTACTTGGAAATACAATGCGAGTCTACCTAGGCATTCCATATTTTGATCAAGTTTCGTATTTGTTCTTATCAGTTTCATATTTTGATGTTAGTAAGTGAAGAGATTGAGGAAAATTTATAAGCTATGGAAATGCTTATACTCTCGACTTTAATAGGTCCTTCCAATTGAAAAGAATTGTGCCTCTTCTCAAAGCATACTAATGAGAAAAATCACAAGTTGGATCTATCATTGCATCTCTAATATTGATTTATATGGCTTGATGTTAGATTCAATAAGTTACCTCAATTCTCATTCATTGTGATCCCTGTTTCTTATGAAAACCAACCTTCATTGTATTGTTCAATAATTTTTTTGGACCAAATTATGTGTGCCTTAGTTATAAAAGGTGATAACTTGTATACTCTTTTTTTTCTTCTAGCATTACTAAATACGTCTACAAGATTTAAAAATCGTGTCCTTTGGCCTTTCCAACATTACGCACCTTTTTCTTTTATGAATTACTTTAATACAAAGCATAAAAGGGCTCTTGATGTATGGATGTTTGCTTTCTGGACATCATTTTTCAAATGGCATCCCCTCACACGAACATGTATTGGATGGTTTTTTAAATTAATTGTATTGGCATCTCTCTTTTTTTTAATTAATAGTATTGGCATCTCTCTTTCCTTTCCAAAGAAACAATAGTATTAGCCTATGAAGTTCATGGCAATAAAAACTCATCAATCCAATTTTATAACAAAAATATGCCCTTTTCTACACAAGCCTTTGTTGACAAAAAAACATATCTAATGAAAATATGATCAAAAGTTATGAATAGCTTATTCATGAATACTAATTTCCTTTTGATATATTTTGAAGAATTCACTTTGACATTTTGTCTTAAAAGTGCATCCCACCATTTTGAGGCTCTCCCATCACCTCTAAAGCCAACATGCAACAATCTAGCATACAACATCAAGGGTACCCATCCTTCCTTTTCCAACATGCAACAATCTAGCATACAACATCAAGGGTACCTGTCCTTCCTTTTCTCTATGCAAATTTTTAGTTGAAGTTGTTGCAAATGAGGAAACAAAGCAAGACAATCATAACTCTCTCAAGGTGGGAGCTCTTAAAACCACCTAAAACATTATTGTTCAATTCAAAGGGATATGTGACCAATCCATTTGTCCCTTCTAGGTAATGTAAAAGTACAAACTCAAACTACCATTCAAAGAAATGACAACAACCTAATGTATATTACTTAAGTAGTTGAGACTATACAAAATGTCCTTATCAATAGCTAAAAAGGGTAGGTTATTAAAAGAAAGTCCTAGATATATGGACTTATACAATGCCTTATGGCCAATGTAATGGACTATGAGAAGCCAACAATGTATCAAGAAGCTATGCAACATCTACAATGGCAGCAATTATGCATGAGGAAAATGAAGATAGAAAATCCCCTTTTGTGCTTGTAGGAGCCCAATACTATATGTTTACTTTTTTGAAGTTTGTTGATGAGGTTTTTAACTCTACATTTGTCATTGCGACACCCATCCGAAATGGGTATATATCACCACAAGGACTTACTAAGGCAAAACTTTCTTCTTCATGTTTTTGAAAGGACTATGTGCCTCTCTTGGCTTATCACAAGCTCGCCCAACATAGTGACCTTCCTATCTTTACAATGTCTTCTTGGTCAAAATGGATGGAACAGTTCTTATTGTCTCACAGTAGGATTCTTCATGCAAGAAATCACTTTTCCGAATAACTAATTATGGGAAGGATCCGTGATTTATATGACGTATCTACTCTTTCACTATTATCCTTGCCCATCCAAAACCTCCAATACTCCACACACTTCCTCAATCCACAACTTCTAAATCTTTATCATTTAAGTACTCATGCAATGCAACCTACATACATGACTTAGAAATGAAATTGTAATGGTTTAGAGTGACCCACCACTTTTTCTTTTTTATCACATAGACACCTCTTTTATCAAAAACCACACAAGTCAACTCAATTCACATTAATTAGAGACTTCAACAAATGATGCAATATAGAATTTGGTATCTCAAAGAATCTACTAAATAATGCATCTGTGTCTTTATGTGTATGACCAACCATCAAGAATCCTAGTTGCACCATTTGAAAAACTCCACATGCAATAAGCAATGATAAGTAGGCAAAAAAACTATGTGTTCTTGTTATCTGCTCCATAATTATCAACTTGGAGAAGAAAAATGTGTGGAAATTGTCTATAGCATCTACTTGGATCTTGTACGAAGGTTCTTTTGTTAGAATTTGTCATTGTGGAAGATATAATATCATGTTTATTTGCAATCCTTTCTCCTTGCATGTGGCAATCCAATGCATCTCAATCCAACGCAATTAGAAAATATTTCTTGCAATTTGGGTACCTTGCTAAAGAGATCACCCTACATGTGTTCCTCCTTTTTCTCAAGCTTGCATAAGCAAAAAGCAAGTGAACCTATCATAAAATTAGGATCACTCTTTTGGAATTGCCATGCAAAGTTTCCATACATTAACTACCTAGAAGTTAGCATCCTTGACTAATGACATAAGCAATTGTATATTACGGTTCAAAGGCCTTGGTATGGGTAGGTTGTAATTGATGTCTTTGTTTGGTCCATCTTGTCATGTATGATACACAAATTTTAGGTAGGATCTAGCTCCGAAGATAAGCAACATGCATAGTGTAAGCTTCTACATGACATGTGTTGTAAACTATGTGCCCTTTATTTTAGTGGCAGATGCTTCCTCTCACTCCATATCCTTGTAGATCCGAGTTTCTTCATCTTGATTGTAGTACATGTGTCACACTTGGATAAAGTGTTTGTTTTTTAGATATTGGCTTGCTTAAGGATAGTATTCCATAAATCGTAAATGTAAACTTTGACAAGGTGTTATATTTTATCCCTTCCAATGTAGCATTTACTACATTGATGGGTCTACACCTAGACGATTAGATGATCCAGCCACCAATAGCTCCACTCCACCTATCATCAACAGCACCAACAACAGGATCTACAATGGCATCTACAGCTACATAAATAGTTTTTGCACCTATATCATGCTAGGACAGCTCAACACAGTCAAGACATCGAAAGAAGCATGGGATATGTTCACAGCTCTCTGCGAGTCCAAGAACACATCTAGGATTCTCACACTGAGAAACCAAAACTTGCTTATATATAGAAAGGATGATGATTTGGGTGTCCCTCTCTCCATGCATGAACGTGTGGTTCTTATGTAGTGTCCTCTCTAAATTATTTTTCAATGTAGCATTTACTTAAAACAATATGTCCACGTACTTATACATGAGGGATGACCATTTGAGTGTCCCTCTTTGCATGCATCAATCTGTAGTTCTTAAATGACATTGTCTTTGCATTTTTTTCATAAGCATTTGAATGAACGCTTTCCCCACCTAACATGTGATTCATATAATCTCTTAACAAATCCTTATACCCATGCATACTTTGCGTGCACCAACCTCATGTTGTTGCTTGATAGAATGTTGCCTTTGGAAATACCATGTATCATTTACCATGCTCTACAACAAACTTTGCTTCCTTCGAGGGGCAACGTAATCCCACCTCCCTTTTGCTCATCATGTTGTTCCATTGACATATTTTTATAAATGGGATTGACTCCATCCTTGACACTTTGACCCCAATAATTTTGTTGCAACTCAAGGATCCTTGCTTGCTCCACCATCTTGCAGCAATATTATTTACAACATTTAATAGATGAAACATTTTGGATACTACTTAAATCACATTTACCCTGAAACTTTCTTGGTGTTTTTAACGGCCTTTTATGCTTTTATCAATCATCCTATAAGGTCTTTTCTTCATAAGAACACTTACAATTCCATCATTGACATACTCAAAGTCCTTAAATTCCAAATTGTCAGTTAGAGTTTAATGCGTGCATTAGGCTCCAACTTACTCCCATAAAAAAATGTAAGAAAATAAATTGGCCACTTCACCAACCTTACTCCAAGTCCATCCTCATTATTTACGGGCTCACCTGAACACCCAAAACTAATAGGTATGCAGTAATAAAAGATAGAATCCTCACGACTCTCATAGCTATTGCAATCTTAACATAGAGAATCAACAAATAAGCATAACAAAAAAGAGGACACTCTACATATTCATTACAATAAATAGAGAAAACAGAGAAGTGGAAACATTAACTATAATCATGATGGATCTCATATACAGATACCAAGTAGATGCACTCGACATTTGGTGTCTCTTTGTATCTAAGCACTACTAAAGTGTATTTACATGTATGTCTGGATTATAGACTAAATAGCTACATGTATATTTTAGCTATTTATCACTACATATATGCATGGATATTGAGCTATATATCTAGATTATATACTAAATATATGTGTGAATGTTTAGCTATGTATCACTGGCACACCTAGTAGTGGATAGGAATTGTTGGAAAAATTAATGACCTGAACCCACCAATGAGTGTAATTAGTTAACTTCTACTGGTAAAAGCAAATGCCTTTCTTGAGGCAACATCTCCTCGATCCAAGACCATGCGGTTAACAGAGTGAAGAGCTTTATGCAATACCAAGATTCAAACCGTTTCCCCATAAATAGCTATTTACCATTCCCCAAAAGAAGATGCGCATGATTTTGCCAAACATTGCTAGTATTGTCAATGATACAGCAAACCAAAGAATGTTGATTGGATGCTAGTGAGTTTGATTCTACCTTTGAAACCATTTTGAAAGTGGGGCTTGGATTTCATGGGTCCATTCAAGCTACCAGCCCCGTACATAGGTAACAAGATGTAGTAATGGCTACAAATTGCTGCACCAAATGGGTTGGGGCACAAGCATTTTATGGGACAACTCTGCATCTAGTATTGCAAATTTTTGGATGCCTCATTGAGTTGGTCTTTGATCAGGGAGGACATTTTCTCAATAAGATTATCAAGGAGCTTAGAGATGTGCATATGATCCACAAAATGTCCACTACGTATCACTTGCAGGAGGCAAATGGGCAAGTGAAAGTAGCAATTAAACCATGAAGCGAGTCAAGAAGTTGACAGTGTCGAAGAACAAAAACGACTGGGATACGAAGCTAGATTTGGCCCTTTGGACATACAAAACTGCTTTCAAAGCTAGCACCAAAATGACCCCATTCGGATTGGTTTATGGGTTGGAGGCCATAGTGCCAATGGAGTTCATTTCTTCAAGTTTACGGATCATAGCAAAGAAGATGAGCCCGAAGGAGTTTCTTCAATTCCGGCAATATCAGTTACTTTGTCTTGAGAAAGATTTAGAGCCAGTATATCATGTAAGCGATCTAGGAGTGTAGAAGAGCATGGGTGAACCGAAACATTAAATTCAAGACTTTTAAGAAGGGCGATTTGGTTCTCGTGTATAATTATAAATTGGGGCACTTTCTTGGTGGCAAACAGAAGCTTAGGTGTCAAGAGCCATATAGCATTGTGTAGGATTTGAGTAGGAAACATTCTAGATCGTGGATGGTAATGTGTTTCTAATAGTAGTGAATGGTTTTCATATGAATCTATTTATTGATGTGTGAGAGCCAACAAATCCATTGGACAATATGCAATCAATAAGTTTTGGTCAGGGTAGTATCCCAAATATATATGATGGTGGCAGCTCCCCATATTCATATTACTAACAATTCACACAAATGGAAGTCCTTGAAAAGATGTTCAAAGTTGCATGAGCCTGCATTGTTGATTCATTTTGCAAACACCTTTGTCCTTCAACTGTCCAAGGCTGTACTAGAGGTTATTTCCATCTTGTCTATGCTCACCATGTGAGGTGCTCTCCGTGTTGTAAATCCCTTATGCAACCAAGAGATGGGTGATACCGCAAGCATGACCTTTACTGTGCAAATGCACTTTGATTCTCGCAAGCTAGCTAATGAAAGAAGTATGCATCAGTCTTTCAAAGCAGGACATGAGAAATTCAAGAAGCATATGCACAACAAGATCAGAAGGCTACAATATGAGATTTAATCACTAACATTGAAGAGAAAACCAAATGGTTGCAGGAGAAGGATGCTTTAGTCAACATGATAGTTGATATAAATAAAGAGTCTCAATAGAAATTAGAGGAGGCACAGCCTTTTGTTGAAGCTTTGCAAAAGAAAAACAAATTTATTGAAGAAAAAAACCAACAATTGCAAGATCTACTAACTTCCCAAGAGGAGCACCATGGTGCAAGATGTGCAAAATTGGCTCCATGATATGAGGGGTACTTTGTCTGAACAATTGGATCAAATAATAGATTGGATTGTAGAGAAGAGGACTTAGAATGTGTTGCTACAAGATAGAGTAACTGCTTTGGAAGTAGTGGAGACACAAATAAAATCCATGATGGATGATGACATTGTAGAAGTAGTTGGCAAGTTTGTCAGTGCATAAGAACTTCAAGAAATACAACGTCAATTGAATGCCTACATGAACAAAAAATTCAAGAAATATAGTGTCAGTTGAACACCTACATGAAGGATATGTAAAAGCAAATCAAGGGAAAATTGGTGGAGGCCTTGGTCCACCCATTTGGAGATTACTGGAGGACTGAAGAGTCAATTAGAGTAACAATGCTACAGGGGCCTCACAAAGGAGCTGTATGAAGTGAAAATGGGGAAGTCTATGTGTTCTTCTTCATTGTCTAAATTAGGTGAGTCCTTGCATACTAAAGGTGAGTAAAAAATTTCAAGGGATCAGGAGGTTCTCAGTGCTCCAAGCCCCTCCTCATCCCCTTTGATCTCATACACTATCTTAATTGTTGTTAATGATTCATGTTAGTCTTTTGAGATTTTTACTTGTTGGGCTCATTGGGCTTTACATACATAGACAATGCCCATCTCCCAGTTGTAAACCAAGAATCCTATGAGTGAGTCACAGGTTGGGGTCATGAGTGTTGCACATGATAGTGGGCAAGCCATGGAGCATCCCATGTACCACTGCTAAGGGATGAGGTCATCAATTTGCGAGGGGGAATGAAGGTGCAAATTGATGTGTCTGTGTGTGTGTGCCTATGGGCTTGGAGTCCTATGCAAGAAGTGTGTGAGTGTAGGTGTGCTAGAAGGTTCTAGTAGGTGTGTGAGGTTGGTGTGATGAGTGGGTGATTATAGGAGGTGATTGATTGAGATAATCAGGGAGATGATTGTGGATCTGGGATCTACCTACACGGAGGCAGTTGCGTATATATGTAACCACTCATGAATAAAGTTGTGTTCATTTGTGTTTCATCTTTGCTTCATTGTTCCATCTATGAACCAACATGTGGTATCAGAGCCATGTTCACCCTCCTTGAGCCCTCTTTTGAGTGCCATGTCATCATCTTCTTCCAAAATGAAGGATTTCTTCCCTCTCTTCCCACGTTTTTTCCTTAGGCTTGTTCTCCCCATTCTCTGAGCCATTGTCAATGCCCTTTGAGGCCAAGCATCTACGTGATGGGGCAAATCCCTAGCTAGGAGGAATTAGAGAATAGTCGCTTCCTTTGCCCATGCCGACACATCTACAGTCTACGCCATTTCATGCAATGCAAACTGCTGGAGCCGAATTTCGTCAATTCCTCTTAAGGGAGGCTGGGCAACCTTATGAGCTAGCTGCTATTCAAGTTTGAGTGCATTTTCTCCATAAAGAAGGAGAAATAAAAGAAAAACCATTCAAAAATGGCGCATCTCTCTCCGACATTCTGATGGAATTGCGCCAACCCTCTGTTTGTGAGTAGTAATATATATAAGCTTTAATTTGGTTCAAAAAGCCCCTTATTTGGATCTATGGTTAGGGGGAGATATGAGTGCTCCAAGTTTGGAACTTTTTTGTAATAGATTTTGAGAGATTTTGGAGTTTATGCTATTAGAATTGTAGCATTTGATGCTTATGCATATATGTTGTCCAAGTTTGACCACTATAATGGTGCTTACTTGATGTTTGAAGCTACTTCAAAGATGATTATGGTACCTAGCATGATGAATGAAGTGTATTTGGATGATTGCATTATGTCATACAGTAGGCCCTTGCTTTCCTAACAAGTGGTAAGACCCTCTTAATATTCAATTCATGTGAAGGCATATGGGATGCATGTGATCATGTACTTGAGGTCAACTTGCTTGACGCTACTCGTTTGGTAGCATACCTCATTAAGAGAGAAGGTATGAAGAAGGATGCAAGAAAGATCAAAAGGCAAAGGAGTTACAAAAAGAGTTATAGTATCAACATGCCTTTTCTCCATAACCCTGTCAAACAAATTCCTGGATCTATGTGAAACAGATCGTAATATAATCAATTGTATTCTATTATAACAACTTAGTACATATCGTGCCTCAGCATTGGTCACTTCGCAGCAGTAAGGGGTGCATAATACATACTAGTATGTATGACTAGTAGTAAGGTTCTCACGACTCCACTCGCTCTTCAGAAGTACAGTTTCTTGCCTATGCATGATTCATATAAAATCCGCACGTAATTGACCGAAATATACACACCTAAAATGAAGGTTATATCTTATACCTGTCTGTGCTGAAAATAGACTAAGTCTTTCCTTCATACCTGATCACCTAATGGGATCTGTGGGTAGTGTGCTATCATAGAAAGAGTGGGTCAAGGTGTATCCCTCACAAATCACACATAATCTACTTCGTCGATCCCATATTACTAGTCATATATGAGAGTGCTCTCAACGGAAGCAAGAATGGAAGAGGGAGAGAGAGAAACAGAGAGCTACACAAGTTTTGGTGGGTGCAGAACCCCCCTAATCTTCTTTTTCATTCATTTATATATGTGTTTGAGTATTGTACATAACCGGGGTAAAGGCACAGTGACCTTTAACCCCCACAACCTTCCACTTAAAGGACAATGTGCCTTTAAGGGAGAACAACCAGTGAGCATACTATCCAATGCCCATCAATACATGACAATACTCAAACCGCTAACTAGGTAGACTCTTCGTCAGCATATTTGCAGGGTTATCATCTGTATGAACCTTGAAAAGCTCTATGCGCTTGTCCTCAAGTACCTCCCTGATGAAATGGTACCTGACCTCAAAGTGTTTAGTCTTTGCATGAAAGACCGGATTCTGTGCTAGCTGAATAGCACTCATGGAATCACTATGCAATGTCGGTACACCTGTATGAATCCCCAAATCTCCCACTAGCCGATCAAGCCATATAGCCTCCTTGCAACCCTCTGTGGCTGCAACATACTCAGCCTCTGTGGTAGACAAAGCAAAGCACTTCTGTGCGTGAGACATCCATGACACTGCACCACCTGCAAAGGTGAACACATAACCAGAAGTGGATCTCCTACTATCCACATGCCCTGCATAGTCTGAATCTGTGTACCCAAGTACATGCATGTCTCCTTTACCAAAGCAGATGCACATCTCCTTGGTACCCTTCATGTAACTCATGATGCACTTAACTGCCTCCCAATGCCTCTTTCCTGGATCAGCCATATATCGGCTAATAACTCCCACTGCAAATGCAATGTCTGGCCTAGTAGCTATCATAGCATACATAAGACTCCCAACCGCTGATGCATAAGGAACCTTGGCCATCATGGCCCTCTCCTCATATGATTTGGGACTATCTGTATGACTCAGTTTGACATATGGAGGCAATGGAGTACTCACTGCCTTCCCCCCCTCCATATTGAAATGCTATAATACTTTTGTAACATACTCCTTCTGTGAAAGCCAAAGGAGTTTTCGACTCCGATCACGCGTGATGTGCATACCAAGAATATGAACTACAAGTCCCAAATCCTTCATATCAAAGGCCTCATGCAACTTGGCCTTTAATGCATCCAGCTCATAAGTATTCTTGCTAGCCAATAGCATATCATCCACATATAGTGTCAGGAGTATCAGGCTATTATCCTTAGCCCTTTTAGTGTAGAGGCAGTGATCAATTTCACTCCTTCTAAAACCCTGGGATTGAATGAAAGCATCAAACTTCTGATACCATTTTCTAGGGGCTTGCTTAAGACCATAGAGACTCTTCTTCAGCTTGCAAACTAAATGCTCTTTGCCCTTTTCTCAAAACCTTCCGGCTGCACCATGTAAATTTCCTCATGCAAATCCCCATGCAAGAAAGCTGTCTTGACATCCATCTGCATAAGCTCCATATCCTCTGATGCCACTAGTCCAAGCATGCATCTAAGTGTGGTCATCTTTACAATCGGAGAGAATATCTCATCAAATTCCACACCCTTCTCTTGCTTGAACCCTATAGCAACCAAACGGGCCTTGTACCTAGGCACATCATTACCTATGACCTTCATTTTGTAGACCCATTTACATGGCAATGCTTTCTTTCCAAATCCCAAGTCTTATTCTTCATAAGAGAACTCATCTCTGATTGCATAGCATACTCCCACTTGTGTTGATCCTCGCGCATCATAGCCTCTCTATAGCAAGAAGGCTCCTCGTAATTAGTAAGCATCGCATAGTCTACCCCTGGAACAAACCTATCAGGCAGTCTAGACACTCTAGATGATTTTCTCAAGGGCATTTCAGCTTGCTGTCCCACCTGCATATCAGCCACATTTGGCTCATCATTTCCACCAATAGATGATCCATCATCTACCCTTGATTGCATACCTGTGGGAGTACTTGGTGGTACCATTTCTTGCACATTTGGTGCATGGATAGCTTGCTGTCTATCAACATATGCAGGTGGATTCACATTTTGGAAAGTGATTCTCCTCATTTTCACACCCCTCATGGGTGCCTTATGCATCTTCTTCTCATTGAAGACAACATCATGGCTGCGTATGATCTTCTTTCCTTCTGGATCCCAGAGATGATAGCCCATCTCTCCACTTTCACCATAACCCAGAAAGAAGCATTTCCTAGACTTAGGATCTAGCTTCTTTCGAAGTTTTTTTGGCACATGTGCATAGGCCTCACACCCAAATATACGCAAGTGAGAGTAAGAGGGCTTCTTGCCACTCCATGCCTCTTCAAGAATACCACCATCCAAACTCTTACTAGGTGATCTATTGATCACATGCACTACAGTCTTCGTTGCCTCAGCCCAAAAACCACCAGAAAGACTTGCATTGGAAAGCATGCATTGCAACCTTTCTTGAATGGTACGGTTCATCTTTTCTGCAATTGGATTTTGCTCTAGAGTACGAGGGGATGTGAGCTCCCTCTTAATCCCACGTGTATCACATAAATGATGAAAGTCATGAGAGAGGTACTCTCCACCATTGTCAGTCCATAGGCATTTAAGCGTTCTACCTTACTGATTCTCAACCAAGGCCAGCCATTTCTGAAATACCTGGAACACATCACTCTTTTGAGCTATAGCATAAGCACACACTTTCCTAGTTGCATCATCATTGAATGTCACATAGTATTCAACCCCACCTAATGACCGTGTAAACATGGGACCACATACGTTTGAATGCACCAAATCAAGCTTTTCAAACTCTTTCTTTCCCCTTCTTTTATGGGCTGATTTAGTCTGCTTCCCATAGATAGAGATAATGCTCACAAAATTCAAAATCAGCGAAACTCAAATGCGGTACATAACCCAAATGGCATAAGAGTTTCATTCCATTCTGGCTCATGTGCCCCAACCTGCAATGCCACAAAGAAGTGCTTGGCTACTCGGTTATTGCAACAACATGATCAAATACCCCTGATACATGTAAGGGATACAAAGTCCCACATTTGGCACCCCTGGCCAAAAGCATAGAGCCCTTCTAAATTTTCCAACTTTGAAAGCCAAAAGTGAAGTGAAAAACAGCATCATCTAGCTGACCCACTGAAATAAGTCTCTCGGTCAACTTAGGCACATGTATCACATGTTTCAAAATAAATGCAGACCCATTTGCAAAAGAAAACTTTATGTCACCTACTCCCACTGTCACATGCATAGTCATTTCCAAGATGCACACAACCTATCTTTCCACTGTCATAAGTGGAGAACCATTCCCTATGGGGAGTAACATGGAATGAAGCACCAGAATCCAAAATCCAATCCTGGGAATATGCATCATCTGAAGTGGTAAGCAACTTTGCAGATAAACTAGACATGAAGAGAATGTCATTGTCACTATCATGCATGACTGCATTGATCTCCTCAATCTTCACTTTTCCTTTGTCCTCCCTTGGACTCTCTTCCTTTTGATTTGCACCCCAATTTGCATTCTTTTTCTTATCCTTTTGCTCTCTTTTCAGCTTGTAGCAATCCTTTTTCATATGGCCCTTGTTGCCACAGTGGTAACACTCAATGTTCCATGCCCTGGATTTGCTACGAGACTTCCCTCTTTCTTGGGACTTCCCCCTGAACTATGATCTGCCTCTTTGCACATTTAAGGCTGCATCCTACTTGTTGCCATCCATAGACTTTCGTCTAATCTCCTCGGCCAACAAGCTACCCACAACATCATCAAATTTTAGTACTCCACTAGGTACAGAGTTACTGACAGCTGTACGGAAGGTATCACCATGAGGATGGCAATGAACATAAGAGAAATATTGCCTTAGTCTTTGCATCAAAATTCATCTTCTGAGCCTGAAGCTGGCTGAAAATAATATTGAATTCATTCAAGTGAGAAACAATGGAGACCCCTTCCTTCATCTGTAGCTCAAACAACCTCTTCATGAGGTAAACTTTATTAGAGGCAATTTCCTTCTCATAAGTGGCACACAGTTTCTTCCACAAATCTTTCGTAGTTTGCTCATTTACTACTATGAAATAAACTGACTCTGCAAGATGAAGTCTAATAGTAGATTTTTGCTTATGCATCCAACTCGTTCCAATCATCCTCAGACATATTTGCAGGCTTAGCTTCAATCCCTGCCAAGGGTTTAATCTGCTTCTTTTGAATAAGCACATCCCTTATTTGTTCTTTCCACAAAGAAAAGTTTATCCCATCAAACTTTTTAATGCTAAAATACTCCTTTTCAGACATGGAAGAGGATGCCATGATGCAAATGAAGCAAAAATCCCAAATGCTAGTGCCTACAAGAGAGAATCACACCAAATACCAGGTGCACCCAAATGTGTATGCCACAATAGAGTGAAATATCACTAAAACTCATGTCTCAAAAAATCTGACTCATGTGCATATACTATGCATCCATATGAGCAAATCTGGCCCAAAAGAAAATGCCAACTGCAATGGCAATCCAAAATGCCAATAAGTGCCAAATGACTCAAGCATAAACACCGTCCACTGGCATATGCATTAATAATATCTCATCCAAGAGAGCATAGCACTATCAGTGCATCACCTGCAATGTGCCAAAGCTGTCCCTCAGCATAAAATAGCATCCATGTGCAAAGCGTCCATAAAAATAACATCCCACAAGGCAATTTGGTCCTATTAGCGCATCTAATAAGGATCGCAATGCATCCAAATGGCCTATAAATCATCCATTGCAACCCAATGCACACCACGAATGAGGCACACTGCTTAAACTACAACCAGAGTGATCTGCATAAGGTATGCTTAAGAAATCATAGTCCCACGGTAATGACTGCTATTGAAAGTAGAACCTGAGATGCCTCAAAACATGGGCGCCATTGCATAATCGGACTCAACAAGAAAATCTACAAATATCTCTCTTCTACCGGAACTCCAAAATCCCAACCGATGAGTGAAAAATAGGAGTCAACACTTATCCACTGCCATGTGGCATAAATCTAAGGTTTCAAGACCTTAGAATGAAAATTGCATAACAGAGAGACAAAATCGAATACACAAAGATCTATAACTCTGAAAATCCTCCACTGAATCGCATAAGAACTAATAGGTAGGGGTTTTTGGGCATCCGGAACGCAATGGGATAGACGGTTTTGGAAAGCGTGGTCTCAATCACTGGGTCCAACACACGGACTGAAAAACGTTTTTGGAAACAGAGCTGTTTGTAAACTCCACTGGAGGGTGAATGATGAGCAACATAAAGTTTTAGGACCTCCTGAGTCCACCGGAACTGACAGATCTGCAAATGGTTGCTCCAAACTTGAGTTCCAACACCCAGGCAAAAAAACGCAAAAACTGACACAGTGAGTCAGAAATCCAATGAAATGATCCCAGATTCAAGAATGAAGGTGTTTCCAAGCTCCTGAAGTGAAGTGGATACCAAAAGCAAGCAATAGTTGCCTCTACAAGTCAATACGGAGTCTCTGTCATCGAACGGAAGAGGAAAAAGCTCAAAAAACGACTTTTTCTTTGAAAACACTTAACAGGCTCTCAAAACCACTTCGCAAAACTAAAGTGACTTTTCCAAAGGTTTCCCCAAGGTCTCTGCACACTCGAATGCAAGTAAAGTCACCCATAAAGCTTCCCATAGAGCTTCTCCTTCCTCCCACAGAGCTACTGAGCTTCTAGGCATTCACACATGCTCAGCTAGATCACCTAGGCTCTGATACTAGTTGAGAGTGCTCTCAACAGAAGCAAGAATGGAAGAGGGAGAGAGAGAAACAGAGAGCTACACAAGTTTTGGTGGGTGCAAAACCCCCCTAATCTTCTTTTTCACTCATTTATATATGTGTTTGAGTATTGTACATAACCAGGGTAAAGGCTCAGTGACCTTTAACCCCCACAATATATACTTACACTTCCCAATATTTCATGCCAAATATAACACAGTCCCGTGTCTATGTTCTCATTTTTCGAATAAGCATTAACAGCTCCAGCTACTCGGTGACTCATTCTGTCTTATCCTCTTTCTAAACATTTGGGGACTTCCGGTTGCCGCGTTAAGCACAACCAAGCCTTGATAACCTATCGTGACCACAGTGGCGTTTGATCTCCTACAAATTTCTATCGATCTCGATTGTTAAAATAGCGAAGTGGAGTGCCTTATAAGTAGATATCATGTAAGTGATTGACTGAGTCGAGTGATATTCCTATGTATCTAGTTTTACACATCCCATAATCGTGACAAAGCTCACCATAAGACGTTTTGCATAGCATAAACTAAACTGTGGCTATCGCAATAATTATTATGTAACAATCTTACATTTCGTCAGCTTTTCTAAATCACCATATAGAAAAAACACCCTTCCAAAGGTTGATTCTCACTGCAGATGCACTCCAAGAGGCTCCCATGCAAGACTGAGGCGAATGCATTCCAAGAGGCTCCCATGTAGTATTGAGGCAGAAGATGGGTAGGAAGTATCCTCCCTTCCATATCCTCTAGTACTCAAACGTATCAAAAGGGAGTAGTAGGTGCTCCATTATAGTTCTCAATTTCAATAAAGGGGAAGCATGATCATTCCATATCAAGTCTACAGAGGGAGCTCCTTGCAGCAAGCCAGAAGTTCATCGCTCCCTATTCTGTATTCTGCTTACTATAACGAAGGATGTTCAGCTACTATAATCTATCAATGTAACACAGCAGGGGAATGCTCTACTATATCTCGACTAAATAATATTCACAAGAACCCACACACAAGCTGGAACGCTCTACTATATCTCGACTCTATCAGTAAGTTATTACTTCAAGACCTCTTGTGAACCCATGGGAGGTCCATTGGTGTGATCACACTTATTTGGTGCAGGTCCTTCATGCTTTTCGAAGTTTGCCGGCAACTCCCTGAACTCGTTCAGTGTTCTCAGTTCCTTTTTTGCGTGTGTTCCCCTTCCTCTTATCGTTCAGTGAGTCTTAGAAAGGTGAGTATTTCGCTACTCAACTCAAGTCTTGCCTTTGGAATCTATAAACTTCGGGGGATGGGAAACTTGCTCCAACCAAGGAAATCCCTTAGTACTCTTCATCATTAAATTCTGTGGCTGCTGTAATTCCTTATCTCGGTCAAGGCAAATCCCTCGCTGCAATCTCATGTATTGTCATAGTGTGGTATCTAGTGGAGTGTAATCAATTCCCTCTTATCCATATCTACAACGGTAAGGTGGAATAAGGACTCCTACTAGTGTAAAGTTCACATGTCTCCTTTCCCTCCTATCTATTATTCTCCATTTGGATCCTTTGGATCATCCCGATAACTATGTGTATCCATAGGTTTCTACCAGGTATCTATGGTATAATCGATGTTAACTTATAACTCCAAGGTATAGTCCACTGCATATTTTGTGGTGTATGTTATGGTTCTAGAGATAACACTATGTGCCACCCTTCATGGATATATACCTCACATATAATTATAGTATATTCCCTTATCCATGGTGGCCTTCTATTAGTATGTAGGCCATTATTATTAATTACAATGCCAAAAATTAACGAACTAATGCATATCCCATATAAGCTTCCCTTAGTACATCTGTTTCTCAAAGAGTACTACTGCAATATAGTATTGCATCATACATCATATATAATCTCTATTATCATGGCCCAAAATTGTAAATACATATATTAAGGACAACTATGGAAGTATCCTTAGTAAAAAGGTGCTAGCAATCTCTCTTTACATTTAGTCTAATTGTGTCAACTATTCCCGACTAAACTTAATCTCCTTGATCACTTGTCCGATCATCCACTTTACTTTGCTCTGGTAAGTGATCCATTATTTTTTATTCTCGTTCTACTCTATAATAATGACTCGCATCGATACAGACCTCCGTATACTTAATTGAGGTGTATATCGACATGTCCTACAATGGGAGGATGTGTGTATGTAAAGAAATAAGTGTCTCTGTGTGAGATACATTTACTAATCAAATTTGTGTGTGTGCGTGCATGTGTGTGTGTGTAAAGAAATAAGTGTCTGTGTGTGAGATACATTTACTTATCAAAAAATTTTTTTGTGTGTGTGTGTGTGTGTGTGTGTGTTCATAAACATGGTATTCATTTGAAACCATACACTATCTTATTTTTATCTATTCATAAATGTGTGTATAGTTGATCGATATTACTTTAGGGAACCTAGCTCGTTGTGTGAGTTTATTCACGTTAGTGATCAAGGTCCAAGTAATGTAAATTTTAAAGTTGGAGATTGAATAAGTTGAAGAGCATGTGATTTTTCTCCACATTTAAAAAAAAATGTCAGCTTTGGAATCATGCTCATCATTAGATCACAGGTATGGATTTTTTTAAAGGAAGATGAGAATATGTTAAATAAAAGGCATGAAGACAATGTAAAAAACGAAGAAAGGGAGTGTGGGCAATGTCGCCTTGGAGCTGACTCAAATGCGTAGAAGTAAGTGACATGTCTCTGTGCTTGGTCTACCTCAGTGTCCTGTGGCGTGGTGGTGGTCACATCTTGCTGCTCTCTAATCTATCGCAATAGTGTCTCCCTGTGTTACCGCATCTGCACCAAGTAGAGTCCAACACAGACCTAGTTTTGGAAGTGGATCAGTCATCTCATGAGAGTGGTCCAAAACTGTGTCCCTCTTGAAAGAGGCAATGGTAGCGCCCTTAGATCTCATAGTAAGTTGGGCACACACAGAGAAAGTGCTCCTCGGTCTCAACCTGACCCATCATGCATAACCTACAAGTCCGCTAAAAGAAATGCATAGGTTAAACAAAAGATCAAATGAAAGAAATAAAAGAAATGCATAAAATGCATAAGTTAAAAAAAGAAATGCATAGGTTAGATATGTTAAATAAAAGAAATGCATAGGTTAAGTATGTTAAATAAAAGAAAAGCATAGGCTAAATACTTGATTGATATTACTTTGGTTGTGTGAGTTTATTCATGTTACCTTAGTTATGTTGATTTACATATTCTTATGTTAGAGTATGCTTACCTTGATCAAGGTCCAATTAATATAAATAGTAAAGTTGTAGGCTGAATTAGTTGACGAGCATGTGATTTTTCTCCGCATTAAAAAAAAAATGTTGGCTTTGGAATCATGCTCAGCATTAGATCGCAAGCATAGGTTAAAATAAAAGGAGTGCACAGGTGGAAGAAAAGGAGCAACATAGATTAAATAGATGGAAGGAAAGCTTTAGGGGGACCTTTTGTGACCCCAAAATGTCCCTTAATGCTTTTAATTATACTTTTAAAATTGCACTCAAAATTGAGTCAAATATTATAAAACACTAGTAGCATTAGCAATAGATCCAAAAGACAAACTTGGTGCAGATGAACTACAACCCACGGATCTAGACATCTAGACGCACAATATGCTAAGCAAAAATAGCTTCTCAATTGATTGTTACTAGTATCAATGCCAAAGGAAATTTGGTATACATGAACAAGTGGCCATGAAATGGTAGTATTCTCAACAGTAATAGATTTTGGATAGGCGTATGCAATTGAAAGTCCTAAAATTCTAATTATGACTCGTATGGTCACATGGGGGTATATTATATGAAAACTTTATGCAAGATTTGGAATCCCTCTCAGGAAGATTTGGAATTCTCTTAGAGACTAAAACATTTAGACTTTCGAAATAGATACAAAGATTGTTTCATTGGTTGAGCTACCGAGGAATGGGTGTATTTATATATCTAGTCACATTCCCAGGTTCTTTTCAAAACTATAGCTCTCTATGAGTAAAGTTATAATTTTCATTAAAGTACTCAACATTTCCCAATACTATTAGAGTTGGCTAGTTCTATATCCTCATTTTGATGATATTTGAAAACTTTTCAACATCCCTAACTTTGTAATATATAATGTATAGAAAAGGAGCGGATAAAGGGAAGAAAAGAAGCGACTTAAATTAAATAGGTTACATAAAAAAGAAATGCATAGGTGGAATAGGTTAGATAGGTTATACCTAGGTTGAATAGGTTATATAGGTCGTTTAAAAAAAAATTAAATGAAATGCAAAAGGTTAAACTAATGAAATGCATAGGTAAAAAATTAAAGAACCCTAGTTACCCTAGTTACCTACCTTCTTCTCCTTCGAGCTTTGCCCTACTGTCACTACCACACGCCCCTTGCACTGAAGGATCAATGGAAGGCTTGACTTAAGGCTACATTTGAAATTCAAATTTCGTGGCACAACTAAAGACTGTGTCATCCATCTTCGTGCGGTGTGAAGGCAGAAGGAAGAGCGTGCTACAAGAACCCTACACACTGCAAAAGGTTAGGCATGTTCGAATCTCTCTCTCTCTCTCACACACACACACTCTCTCTCTCTCTCTCTCTCTCTCTCTCTCTCTCTCTCTCTCTCTCTCTCCCTCCCTCCCACTAAAATTAACAAATTACAAATTGTACTCGTGTGTGGAAAGGAGATGACTTGGAAGAAGCTTGAAATGAGGGGAAGGGCTTGATTTGTTTGAAATGAATAGAAAGAGAATGAGGGAAAGTCATCCTTTAAAATGACAGTAAAGGGCTTGATTTGGCTACAATGTAGATTTTGAAAGGTAAAATGATAATTTGAAACGTATTTCCAAACCTAAATTCTAGTTCTCAAATTTTGATTTCAAGTTAAACTTCAATCTCAATTTTGATTTTCATGATTGAATGGCAAATTTAGAGATTGAAATTCAAATTTTAAATTGGAAATGGCACTAGTGCCATTCTCCAAGACCTCATAAGAAGTCCTATGGGGAGGAGGCCAAAGGAGAATTAAGATACCATTAGTCAAGTGGAAATTATGCATAATGGGTAAGGACTTGGGAGCCCATGGATGGTCAACATTAGCAAGCAAAACTACCAGCCAAATGTGTTGTGCATACATTTACCAAAGCAGGGAATATTTCAGGCATAAAAGCTTTAGGATAAATTTTCCATTTCTAACATAACCAATTTCTTTTATTGTCAAAAAAACATAGGCACCACTACTCCTAGTAGTGATCTTTGCCAGACCTATCTAGAGAGCTTGGGAAGCTGGGAAAAAGAGTACCAATTCATAGCGTGATGAGAATTTATGGCTCAGCGCATTTCAATTAGGACTTCATGAAAGATGATTTATTATCACATGCTTTTCAGTTGTCCAAAATCCACTTATGAGTTGTATGGCTAGTTTACCAAGACATGAGACTCGTTGCATACAAATGGAGGTGGCTTGTGGGAGACTGTATATTCTTATGAACAAGAAGTATGAGCTCCCCTTGAAGATGGCATATGTAAACCAAGAGCAAATCAAGAGGGACTTGTTAGTTTGAATGATTCGAAGCTCTAGATCTAGCATGAAGAGGCCCAATGAGATGCATATCATGGCTCATTGTATTGCTTCTCATTTGACTATTATTCCAATAATTTTTTGGATTGTTCTCTTCAATATATTGCAAAATATGATTTTTCTCTCTTTGAAATTTTGATTTATGTAGGTCTATGAGATTGGTCAACTATTTTGTAATATAGCTACTAGTCCCACCTTTTTTACTTGACCACTCTTAATCAATGACTATATATAGCAAAGTTCATGTAGATCATCATTTTCTTTTCCTCCCAAAAAAAAAAGTAGGATTAGAAAAGTACAAAGAGTTGCAAACATGTGAATCTCAATGGAGAATTTATAAAAGTACGACTTCTTCTATAGATTGAAGCCACATGTTCTTTTTGAGTTTCATCAATCCAAAGTCTGTTCTTTAAAGTTAAGGTCACAATGGATTGTTCTTTTTAGGACCTTTTAAACGACTAACCATGTTGTGTAGTTCTCAGTTGATCTTGATCATGAAATTTTATTAACAAGAATCTTGCATAAAGCGACATTCCCACTACTCACCTTAGCTTCACCATAAAATTTCATGCCAACTCCTTTCTCTTCACAAAAGTCCTTTGGGAAATAAATGTACAAACATTTTTTTGAGGTTAAAAGATATAAGTTAACTAGGCTCTCTAAATGCCAATGGAAATGCACACTTATGTGAACACTCCATTAACAACCTTAACGAGTGCTCCGTAAGTGGTAGTAGGAATAGGGCCCTAATTAATTAAGGGCAACTTTCCTTGTAAGGCTGAATATTTTACAAGGATAAGGTGTGCTATTCTTACCATTACAAAGTCCACGATGCTGAACCGCGGAGTTCTACTCCAACACGGGGTTGCTGTTAGTGTCTTTTGTGTGGACTCGAAATGCCCAAGAACCTGAAGAATTGGTTTGAGATTCTCAATTCTCAGGAACAGCATTGTCCAATCTTCTCCCCGGGAGACAGTTCAGACAAGGCAGCACACTACCCGATGGCTGCCCGTCGCCCGAACTCCCACTCACCACGATCACTCCCATCGGAAGCGACGCAGGAGGTTCGTGACTGTGGACGCCCTCGTAGCATGAAAATACAACGCTTGGATCGTCTGCAGAATGCTGGGTTTGCTTCTTGGCTCTGCAGCCTTTGGCCACGCACTTGAAATAATACCTGAAAACACGAACCCAACTTGGAATTGAGCCGCAAGTCTGTGACAAAAGGAAGAGGATGAACAACGACGAACGCAATGTTGAAGATTGCCACATGGACGATCACGGAAGGAAGCACCGACGGCATACCTTGCATATGGAGAATCTTTCACATTCTTCTTCCCGTATTTCTGCCATCTATAGCCATCATACATCGCCTCGTCTTTGCTTGATGCCTTGAACTCGAATGGAATTCGGCCTCCACAGTCGTTCTTTCGTTTCTGGGCGCTCCTGAAATCAGCATGAAGACTTGCTGGTGCAGTTTTTGCAGGGGATTCCAAGCCTTCGTTTCGTGTCTGAGTAATCCCGGCAGGCTGGGGAGCTGATGAGGCGGGTTTGTTGTCGTGGTATGGTTTCTGAATATCAGAGGGTGATTGGGAAGCAAAGGCAGAAGGGAAAGGAGTGAGGGAGTCGAGCCAATCGAGGTCTTCTCGAGAGGGCGAACGCAAAGCTTGTAAGAAGAGGAGGTCGTCGTGGCCTAAGGAAGTGGGCAAGCTCATTGGCACAAATTCTGTGTAACACCTTTCTTCCTCTGTGATTGCATCCTCTCTGATTGCTCTCTCTTTGATTCCATCCTCTCTGATTGCATCCTTTGGTGAGCTATGGGATTGGAAAGGAGCAAGAAGAAGCTCAAACTTGTTGTTCATGGCTTTGCTATACTTCTGCCTTTAGCTTCAAAGATACTTCACCCAAGAATCTACGCCTTACCTCTTGTTTATATATCTATGGATTCTTTGGTGGATATTTGTGGGGTCACCCTTGACAACATCCCCCCCCTTACTCGGTGTTGACAGAAGACTTGTTTACCAAGTCCCTCCCCCCATTCCATTTTGAATCTTTTACTTTCTTTGAATTCCATCTACTTTACACATGTCACTCACAAATTTCCAATTCTACACCCAAATCTTCTAGAATTCCCTACCAAAGACTAGTAAGCAGGACTCATAAGAGAGGGTTCCCCCAATTAGAGTTTTCCCCTACATCTCTCCGTAAAGACTATATGGCAATCTAAGTTTGGACTTTTGTGCATCTAAAAAATCCTCTACTCTTTCTCTCTCACTACTATGATTGTCCTCCTATGATCATGTGGGAATTGGCTTTAAAATTGCTATGAGCTAATAATGGTTGCACCTTCTTCTCAAATGAGCTACACATTAGTAATTGGGTGTTATGAGGGAGAGATAATGAAATGCCAAGCTATCATGGAATTGAAGCAAGGAGTGTGATCTCATTAACCCATCTACCTCCCATAGGTTCTATGTTAGCCTAACGCTTTATGTGAAACCCACTCACCCTCACCATCGTGTTTACCAAAAGGATTGCCTTAGCATCACTCCTCACAAAATCAACCTTCACAGTTTTGGGCTTTTATGCAACTTCGCCTATGCAATTTTTCCATATAATTTTGGTGAATTAAAATTATTATAAGGAAGAGGGTGGTGTAAGAATTCTTATATTAGCATGCTTCCTCTACCTTAAAGACACGTTTCAAACCACCCACCAATAACAAAAGCTCATGCCCACTAATGCCTCATGTTTAACCTCGTACATTACCCTCTACTTATTCTTTCCTATGTCTTACCTTTCCCAAGATACCCTCTATTGGTAACTCCCTCTCCCCTCCACAGCCTTCACTCCACCTTAGCATTCAATGGTTAAACACATTGTGTCCATCCGTTTTAATTAACCAACTAATCAAACATGTATATATCCACATGTCCATTATCCCTCATCATTCTCATCAAGCCATGCTAGCTTTTTCTTGATAAGGCTATGAATCCTTTATTACAATTATCCCCCCCTAATCTCATCTCCCAAAGTACAAAAAAGCACTCACAAAGCTTCATGACTTCTTTTGAAAGGCGTGCCTCCCAATTTATTCCATCATATGTAAATACTCGTCACATTATTCACAAATCATGCGATCATTCAAGATTAGTATTTTGCTTATATCATAAGGAATATTCTCATTAAGCGAGTGAATCAAATTTAAAATCAAATAGGCATTCCAACTTTGCATTTGGGTTTGAAACGAGCAATCTATAATGTGTAAAACCTTGCAAATACAAAAGCATTCCTTTGCCTTGCCTTTTAGTAATGTAATACTTATTAAAGAATATCATTTTCATACTTTATGGTAACATTTTAGTGCATGGAACCCTCATTTTTTTTAAAATATAGAACATTCTTAACTCTTCTCATAATTATTCTAGAATAATAGATTGAACCTCAAAAATTTTAGGTTTTCATCACAAGTCCATCATAGATGATCATTGATTTGTAATGAAAAACATAATAATTTATTTTCTTTAAGGGATTACGATATTCATTTATGTTCTCATTTTATGGAGCACTGGTATCCTTGGTCCACATGTCTATGGGTACAAATCAATGAAGGAAACCACTACTAAAAGAAGCAAGATTTTACCCCTTCAAGATGCCACTAAATTATGTATCCCTCATCATTTGTGTGGTACATACACGTGTGTGTGTGTGTGTGTGCGTGCGCGTGTGTATGTGTGTGTGCATGTGCATGTGTGTGTGCATGTGCATGCGTGTATGTGTGTGTGCATGCGTGCGTGAGAGAGAGAGAGAGAGAGAGAGAGAGAGAGAGAGAGAGAGAGAGAGAGAGAGAGAGAGAGAGAGAGAGAGAGAGAGAGAGAGAGAGAGAGAGAGAGAGAGAGAGAGAGAGAGAGGAGGAGGGGGGGGAGTTTGCACACACGTAGTTAATTGTACAGTCACATTCAAAAATAGAAAATGAGGTATTTAGTCAAGGATTGGATATGGGTTTAATGCCATAGTTCACTTCCTTCCATACTTATATTTTGCTTTCCAACTTTGCATTTGGGTTTGAAACGAGCAATCGATAATGTGTAAAACCTTGCAAATACAAAAGCATTCCTTTGCCTTGCCTTTTAGTAATGCAATACTTATTAAAGAATATCATTTTCATACTTTATGGTAACATTTTAGTGCATGGAACCCTCATTTAAAAAAAAATATAGAACATTCTTGACTCTTCTCATAATTATTCTAGAATAATAGATTGAATCTCAAAAATTTTAGGTTTGCATCACAAGTCCATCATAGATGATCATTGATTTGTAATGAAAAACATTATAATTTATTTTCTTTAAGGGTTTACGATATTCATTTGTGTTCTCATTTTATGGAGTACTGGTATCCTTGGTCCACATGTCTATGGGTACAAATCAATGAAGGAAACCACTACTAAAAGAAGCTTTACCCCTTCAAGATGCCACTAAATTATGTATCCCTCATCATTTGTGCGGTACATACACGTGTGTGTGTGTGTGTGTGCGTGTGTATGTGTGTGTGCATGTGCGTGTGTGTGTGCATGAGTGAGAGAGAGAGAGAGAGAGAGAGAGAGAGAGAGAGAGAGGGAGGGAGGAGGGGGGGGAGTTTGCACACACGTAGTTAATTGTACAATCACATTCAAAAATAGAAAATGAGGTATTTAGTCAAGGATTGGATATGGGTTTAATGCCATAGTTCACTTCCTTCCATACTTATATTTTGCTATTTGGTACTCTACCACCCCCGCTCTTAGATTCCACTAGATTACAGAGGGTTTGTTAGAAAAATTTATTCTGGATTTATAGGAATGAAAATGTTACATATCATGGCAACAAAGACTATGATGAAATTCATATTATAAGCATATATTGTAGACTTATAAGTATGTAGATAAAGTACTTCTATCACAAAAAGAAAAAGCATATTAATTCAAGCCCTATCCTTATTTTATTGCTTAGACTCTAAAGGTGTCTAGAAAACGTTCCTTTAGAGAAGCACTCCATACTTGTGATATTGCAATGTAGTGCTCTGCCCTCCCCTCTTAGATTGTGCTAGATAACAGAGGGTCTTTTATAAATTTCTTTTTTGGAATTTTAGGAATGAAAATGTTATGTATAATGGCAACAAGGATCATAAAGAAAATCAATGTATGAGCATATGTTGTAGTCTAATATGTATATAGATAAAGTATAATTATTAAAAAATGCATATTACATGGATAGAGTAACAACTCTCATAAAAACAAATAATACATTTTAAGCCCTATTCTTCTTTTATTTCTTAATTTCTAAAGGTATTTGGAAAAAGTTCCCTAAGAGAAGTGCTAGCATTTTAACTTAATGTGAACCTTTTTATTCTACTTCATTAACTAATATATAAATCCAATAGCATAGTTACATTTGAAATGGAATATGTTGCCTTTTACATATTCCAACAGGTTCCCTCAAATTTGGTTTTAAAAATATGCATATTTATAACGTGTAAATTTCCATTTTTGTACCACAAAATTACATTTAAAATACAAAAATTAGAGAAAAAGATAACTCTCATATGATAACAAAAGCGTGCAAATTAAAAAAGATGATCTTTTCTCACAAATGTCTCCAAGGATCCCTTGACCTATTCCACCCCTTAATTTGGTAGAAGTGATAGATATGTGGAAGAATCATTCGAACACTATATTTTCTAATGGGCAAAAAGACAAGAATTGGTGAAAGAGGAGCATTTACTAGGGGAAGAGGGCATGGGTGATCATATAGTAGCCCACTCTAGATGCATTGATTGGTTTTTTAGAACTAAGCCATCCATTAGCTTAGAAGTCTATAACATAGGTAATTACTTCATGCATATGGATAGCATCAGTTCACCAAATCCACTAAGAAGAATATGGATAGCATCAATCACCAAATCCACCAAATACAACATAGGTAATCACTTGATAATGCTAGTCACCAAATCCACAAAGGAGAACCTTTCAATGCGATGCCACTTAAAACATGAGGAGGATTTATATGATTGTAGGCAAGTCAATAATTCTCAAGCAAACAGCCATAGTACTAGAAAATGATTAATTTTCTTAAACTTATCATTTGTTAATCAATAATGCATTTATTTTTTATAAGAAAACTCTTGTCTAAGTTCTTTGAAAAGAATGACTTGTTTGATTCATTGATGGCCTACAAAATATCAAATTTGTATTCACTAGATTACAAACACTAATTAGCTTTTACGAGAAATCCATACATCATTTGCCTATATCAAACTCAAAGGTTCAAGCATTATGTACCCAAATGTTAAATACTTCCATGGTTCAAGAATGATGCTTTGAGAGAAGAGATTAAGAAAAAAGGTTGACTCATATAGAAGAGACTCTTTAATTTATAATTTGGTGTAATTCTAAATGGTTGGAAAGATTAACCTTGTTGTCAGATGTGCATGGAAGATATGGTACTATTATAAACAAAGATTTCCAAGAATATATCTTGCTTTAAAGTAAATAGATTACAAAATATATATTGTCTCTAACATAGGATTTATTAATCACTACTATGGACAAATGACTCAATATTGCAGCTTGAATACTATTATATTCGAAACAACAACATTACATAATTGACATTTCGAGGTTTCAAAATATTCTCTAAATAGGCTAAGAAGTCGTATGTTTTTTGGAAAAGACCGATTTTGCACAACTTGATGTCCAATTTGGACTTTTCAAAGTTTCAAATCGTATCCCAAGAGCACAATAGGAAATCTAGGAAAAATATGGAAAAAAGGTCTTGTTATTGGGACCCAAAAAGAAAGAAGCCTAAAATTAATGTTGTGGAGATAGAGCTTTCTTTCCATCATACATCATTGTGAGAAAACAACACACATTGTACATCTACAAGATATAATGTCTTTGAATGATGGAGAAATATTGTAAATGCTTTTGAGCTTCTTTGCATGGTATTGATACTTTTAATCAATCAAACAGCTTTGGAATGTTCATTTGATCAAACTATGTTTTGGTCACGAAGATCTTCTCCAAAAAACTTCTCATTTAAAAATGAATCTGTGGTGACCTAGAATTGATTAGAAATTGACTAAAGGAGTGCGTGATTGTTCTCTTAACTATAATGGATCATCTTTCCATCTCCACACATCAATATACATGTCCTCTTCACCATCAGTATTAGATTTACTTGTGGAGAGTTGTTAAATAAAGTCACTTTCCTACATACTTGCCTCTAAAATAGTATTCACATTTTTTTAAAAGTATTTATTGTCCTCTTATTACACCTTCACATATGATATAAATTCAAATTATATCAATTCAATGCTCACTCGTGCTAAAATCTCAATTAACTTCATACCCAATCATCCATGTTTATGGAGTACCCTTCATACTATGCTTGAGGAACTATATTATTACCTCCAGTCAAATATTGTTGGGACAACAACTTTCCACAAAAAAATATATGACCTCCACTGAGGAGTATTCATTTCATCAACATCTTGTTAACGTGCATTTCAATATCTCCTTTTTAGGAGATGATAGTAGATATTATGCTCCACTATTGCTATGACTATGTTCTTTATCAAGATGCTCTTGAAAGATATCATTTCTTGAATTTCCAAGGCGTAAATTCACAATAGATTCTTTCTCATCAATTTTCAAATAAATTCTCAATCATCCTAAGTTACATGTACGAAACAAGTTGTTTTCTCATGCTTTTCAAGGCATCACATCTTCAACTATCTATAGACACATGCTAGATTAATAATGGAGCTAATTTCAAAGCTACATATTCAATTATAGTATATATTTTATTTTTAAGAATGTTGATCGCGAGGGTAAACTTGGAATTTGGTGAAATTTTTCAATTAAATACTAGGCCATATCAGACAAGATTTATTATGTACATTTAACATGATGCCAAGGAATGAACTTGATGTTTTATGAGGTCTAATCATGTGCATAACATCAATTTCAATCACTATATTGCCACCTAGCTTGGTCAAAGTGCATACGAATATGAAGAATAGAGGCATAGTCACATATCTAAACCTTAACAAAATGGTCCCTATAATAAGTGATGAGTAACCCCAATATAACATACACTTATCCAAAGTATTGGAACATTGATTTTCCCAAGAGTGTGTAATTCCATTTTGTACGTGTTGTTTATGCAAATAGGTTTGCAAATTCAAAAAGCTCTTTGAATGGAAGACTCATTTAACATTTTCCCAATGGAAAATTATGACATGCCTATGCTAGCTTAAGTCTACTAATTTTGACGATTATATCATCATGAGTCAACATTAGAAGCATATTCTTACGAATCATTGTTTAGAAGCATATCCTTACCAATGGTTGTTCATGTAATTCAATTTTATACGTGTTGTTTATGCAGATAGGTTTGCAAATGAACTTTAAAATCTCTTTGAATGGAAGACTCATTCAACATTTTCCTAATGGAACATTATGATATGTGCTAGCTTAATTTTATTAATTTTGACTATTATATCATTTACGAATCAACATTAGAAGCATATCCTTTATGACTAGCTTACGAATGGTATGTAGCCATGTCTTACTTAGTGATTTTAATTACTAATCCAAATGATTTTTATTGAATGTGGAGCATGCATTTTGAATTTTCTATGCTATCAAAGGTTCATCAAAAATTTCTAGCACAACTCCCATACTTTTATTTTCACTTTACATACAAAATTGTAAATCCTCATCTAGCCACACACAAAATGTTGCATATATGTCCATGGTGGATGGTCTCACGATCATGTGCCTTGTTTCTTTACTCCATTTTAGAACTTTTTCATACAGCTTTAGTTGTATAGATATGTCATGAAAAAGGGTTTGGTAATAATATTATTTGTGGAGGAGGTACGAATGTTTTCATAGACCCCTTAAAAGGACACTTTTCTATCCTATAGTATTACCAAACTAGTGTTAACATTTAGATGCATGAAAAAAGAAAAGGTCTCCAAAAACTCATAGTATCACTAGGGAAAAAAGCAAAAAAACTTGTAATTTTTCATATAAAGATAGCCTATTTAGGATAAACTTTACGTATATGAGAATTTTTAGATATCAAAGCTCATATATAAGGCTTTTACAATATAAAATAATTGCTATTTAGTATATTACTGATACAAAAACCTTGGAACAGAAATTCAACACCCTAAGGCAAAGTAACATCAACTAGCACAAATCAATATATTAGCACAAATGGAATAGGTGAGTGCATGAAATAAAGATAACTATTTAGCTAATTATATGTATACATTTGGATTATAACCTTTTGGGTTGTGCTAGCCTTGGATGCCAAACCACACAATTAAAAACACTTATGTTGATACATATACTTGCACATGCACTCACTTGGGCCATGCACTGTTGCATGCTGGACTCCACAAGAAAAAAGCACTTATGCTGACAGATATACTTGCACATGCAATCACTTAGCCCATGCTAGCATCACATAATAAATCACAAGCAACCCAAAAACCATTATGTCTATGAATTTTCTTGCACATGCAATCGTTTGGGTGATGTGAATATTGCCTAAACGATTTCATGTCTTTTTTATATATTACTAGCAACAAACCCTGACCTAAAGAAAGAAGAAAGAAGCATCAACCTTGCGATTTTAAAGCCAAAAGGAAGAGGCTTTTTAAGTTCTTGGTTGATGCTAGCATTCACCAAGCGATTGGAAAGAAAAAGAAAATAATAAAATAAAATATGCTTTTCTCGCCTTTTTTTAGTTTGTGCTCTCTAAAGCAATGCTAGCTACTAGCATGGGCGAGGGGAGTTCCTTACAAATAACTTTTGGACTTACACTCTCTTAGCATCTCCCAAATGCACGTCAGGCCCCTAAAGAAAAATTGAATGCTTTTCTTTCTTTTGTTTAGGGGTGATGTACTCTCTTAGGCGATTCATCTCTGAGAGAGTACATATAGGCCATGTACTCTCTTGGGCAATTCTAGCATCACCCAAAAGGGTGCAATGCCTAAAAAAGTTTGAAACATCATTTTTCATTTTCATATTTTCTTTTTCTTTTTGATCTCTAAGCCAATGATGCAAAAAATTCTACACAATTTTGTTACTTCTATCTTGTAATGCTAGCATTTTGGTCTTCTACATAATATTTTGTGGGTAAATGCTAGCCTCATGCATGCATTTGTGCTATTTGCTAAAAGCAAGCACAGTACACACACACATGCACAATTATGTAAGCACACCTTCATGTGCACAAGTGCGCATGTGCGTGCACACACACACACACATGCACATGCACACACACAACCTTCTAACCCTAGGTATGCTCCCATTGTATTAAGGTGACACGAGGTTAGTGTGACTTAAGTATTGATTAATCACCAAATGTTACTTCTTCCACCCAAGTTAGCATTAGAAAATACTTAATTTTTCTTTACACAATTTGATCTAGATTGAAGTATATTGACATCCAGCAGCATATCAACATCAACCTACAGTCTTTAGCAAATCTCAATAACAACAACATTTGTATAGTGAATTACAAAATAAAATTCCTCACTGTTCTTCAAGTTAGATGGAAATATGTTGATGGTTGTCTATATATAATTTAATATTAAATGCACAAACTAACTCTTCCATTGCAAAAAGCTCAACAAGATTGGGACAAAAAAGACAAACATGCATATCACTTAATCAAAAAAATACAAATATGTAATGCTTAGACAACTATACACAAGTTAAACATCAAAAGTAGCATATGACACATTTGCAACACTATATAAATCAAAGAACACACCAATAATTTTGATAGTTAGGAAGAATAAAATCATCAAAGCTTTCAAGAAAACATGGAGACTGGATATGCATATGTGTTGAGGATATACTAGCACTCAACTTGTAGCGACAAGTGAAACAATGAATAGTCCAAGACATCCTCAATGGACTTGGAGAAGGTTACATGAACCTATGACAAAGCATAGCCAGTCAAAGCAGGTATCAACTTTGGATGAGCTACAAACATGTGAGCAAGCATTGGCAATCTCAAATTCTAGTAGAGGAAGAGGTAGATCATCAGTACTCCAATTGTTGTGATGATAAAATAGAAATCAAGGCAATCATCAACATTAGAATTTGAGAGGTAATCATCATAATTGTGGTAATTCTTCAAATAGAGAAAATTTTATAGGCATGGGAAAATCTATTAAGAAAGTGCAACTACTTGTTAGGAAATGGAGTCAAGATGAGTCACTTTGGTGTGTTCTAGTGAGTTCTAGTCTAGTGGTCCTATAAATGCCACGTGTCACATTAGGAGTTATCTTATATGCATTGGTGTAATAGTTCATATGTGTGTGTGTGCTCTATAAGAGTTGTACTTGTCTAGTGTCAAATCAATTAAGTATGAAGCTACATGGTCTTTGGTCTACATATGTGAGTACTTCATTTGGTCTACATGTGAGTACTTTCATTCGTTCATTGCTTAGTCATTTCATTTCCATTTCATTATGTCTTTCTTTGAGTATCATTATCTCTCCCTCTCCACCATGTGCCTTCGTGTGGTATCAGAGCCTCCCTTCCTATTTTTCCCTTCTCCTTGCTCTACTTAGAGGATGAGAGAAGCCCGCAAATGGAAGCTCCCCTCTCCTCCAAGATTGAGCTTCCTTCCACCCAATCTCGCCCTCCTTAAGCCTCCACTCTACTTTGCCACCTTCCTCTACACCCTCCAACTTTTTCTCCATTTGCCCCCTTTTTGTCGAATGATGGAGGATCGAATTCGTCTCCTACACTTTACCATTTCTGAAGCCCTTTTAGCTAGAGGTTTCCCATTCCAAGGTGCACGTCTTAGACTGGCCTATGCTCCAAAATTTTACCTATAATGCTCGAATTACACAAAACTATTATTGGCACATTACTTGTCGTATCTCTCTGTTGGAGAAACCATTCTCTAATTCCTCTTAGGGAAGGTTGGGTGCCATCTCAAGCTACCTATATTCTAGGTTTGAGCTTAAATGGTCCATGAGTTGAGGAGAAATCAATGAAAAACCAGTCGCCCTTCATGAGCTTGGCTATGGCAACCAAAGGTGGCATTTCATCTATCCTCTGCTGTGCTTAAACGCTTATATAAGGGCATTCATTTGCTAGAAAAGCCCCTTGTTTGGAAAATTGCTCCTTGTAATTTTTATGTCCTACATCGTCACTATCACCATAACCATGCAACTTGATAGAACTTCCTTTGTATTTAATTCCAAACTACTATGTATTCAATTCCAAACTATTTGGTAACTCTGATGTGTCTCAATACCCTTTTCATTGCATTACAGTGTGATTATTTTGGCTTTGACATATATTGTGCCGATGAACTAATATCATAACATATATATTGGCCTTGTGATTGTTAGATATATCAAAGATCCAATAACTCTCCATGGTACTTTTCATTCATAGTTGGCTTTTCTTCATCTTTATTAGCATCATATTCGGCTCCATTGGAGTTACTCAATCTTGCAACCCTACACATGGAACTTTTTCAATAGAATGTAAACATATTTTTGTTGACCCATGAACATTCTTTTTGCCTCTATACAAAATTGTATGCTTAAACACTAGTGCATGGGTTCAAGACTTTCTACAATCTTGTAATCCTGCATATGCAACTTTTGCAATAGATTGTCAACATATTTGTGTTGAATCATGAACATTCCCTTGACTTTTATATAGAGCATATGGTTGCATTGGATTTTTTGTATCCCAAATTAGCAAAGTATTCGTCACCTTTGCAACAATTCTCCTATACTAACTTTAGGGTTCTTGTTTCAAGGCATATAAACTCTTCTTTAGCTTGCAAAATTCATGATATTTTTATTTTCCCACATACCCTTGTGGCTGATGCATGTACACCTCTTGATCTAGGTATCCATTCATGAATGGGTTTCTCATGAAGTTGGTATAGATTCCACCTGCTATTCATTTCTAGGGTAACCAAAAATCTTATGGTATTTATTTTTGCCAATAAAGCTAAGTTTCTTTATAGTTTTCTCCTTATTGATTGTTGTACAAATTCTTTTGCAATGAGTCTGGCTTTGTACAGTTCAATGTTTCCATCTGGATTTGAGGAACTCACTCATCAATATACGAATCATGTCATTCGCTAAGTGCATCCTTGGGTCACTCATAATTTCAAGTGGAAGGCCGAATTGGGATATTACATTCTCGTATTGGAACTTAGTTGTTGCTCTTGCATCTTCTTTCCTTGTGGCTTTGGCCTTTGCCCACTTTGTGAAATAGTCCATGGCCACTAGAATGTTGTTAGGCCTTAAATGCACACCTAGGACCTAGAACTTAAATACATTTTGAACCATAGTTATATTGTGTGATCTGAAAGGGTGCATATGAATGGTTGTACCCATATTTTTAAAAGGAAGGCTGTGAGCCTATTTTGTAAGAATCGCTTATGCATAATGAAAGTGGATGAAACATCAATTTCATTACAGATATGTTTCTCTCTGTTTTCCTGTCTTCTTGTCTTTTGAGAAAACATCCGTTCTGTAATAAAACAGAGCATCTGTCTTTTGAATAAGATGCGTTGAATATATTAAAGTGTGGCACTGTGATGAATGAAGATTGGATGTTACAGGAAGTCTGTTTAAAGTTAAAACATAAGTTGTGAGAGTGATAATCTATTTCAGGGGATTAAACATGTTAGTGATTGGGGTCTAATTAATGCCCTAACACTTAGCGATCCTGCCAATACTCTTTGGGACACAAGCAAAGATAGACACGGGGATGTAGCATAGGCTACAAATGTGGAAAAGACAGAGCAACCGCTACCCCCTAAGCAATGGACATATGGTTGCAAGATTTTGTTAACTGGAATATAGAACCAGAAGAATGCGAAGAATTCGCAGTGACACTTTGCAAGGAATTTGCCAATTGGACAACAAAAGAAGAAGAAGATCAATCATTTGCTTCTGTTCTTTGTGAAGAGTTTAAACATTGGACAACAGAACATGAAGAGCAGGAGGCATATGCACAGAAGTTTCTAGAGACACATTTTGAAGAATTACCTTTGGATATTATCAGGGTGATAAGACAGAAAGTGTGGCAGAAACAGGAGAGGAGCCAAAGCTCAAATTCACTAATCTGATCAGTAGTGTTTTATCATGTGTTGTTCTATTTGTTGGCAGTGAAAGTTGATTCCATAGAGGAGAGGAGCCAAAGCTCAGATTCACTAATCTGATCAGTAGTGTTTTATCATGTGTTGTTCTATTTGTTGGCAGTGAAAATTGATTGCATCTCATATCTTGAGACAGGATGCCTCCTTATCAACACAAAAAAAGCAAGACCTATTGCAGTTGACCTCATACCAAAAAAGGCTGTAGTTGACCTGGTAACAGAAAAGGCTATAGTTGATCTGGTAACAAAACTTGCTGCAGTTGACCTGGTAATAGAGGAATAGTGTGACAGAGGATGATTGTGCCAGAGAGAGCTCTTTAAACAAAGGGTTCTTCTTTAACAGGGAACAGAGATGGTAGGAGTTGTGCTTGCAGGTCAACCTCGGAATTGGTACACCTCCCTGCATCCTTAATGTGGTCTTCAAGCTTTGCTTGTAGTTGTGAGACCTGATCATTATAGTTATAAAACTCTTGCTCCAACAAGAATTTGGCCTAGACCAGAGCAAATAGTGTTCAGTTAGTATGAAAATATCTTTCATTCCCTTATCCTTAGCTGCACAAATTTCAAGACCTTTCTTACTCCGGGGCAAGCTATAAACAAATGAAAAATGTCCTCCTTACCATCTCCCTTACCAAAATCCTGAGGCTCCTGCAATTAGTCCAGACAACCTTGTGCAGAATTAGCCATAACAAAGTGGACATTTTCTTTGGGATTCTTATGTCCCAGATCAGCTCAAATCTATTACCCCATTTTCTTTCATTATCATCATTGTTCCATGTGGCATTAAGTTTGGTCACAATCTCTTCAATGTCTTCAGAGGGAGTGGGGATAGGTAAGAGGGATGAACTACCTACCCAGCCAAACTCTCTAGAGAACTTTAGGACCTTGCCCCTTTCCAGGTGATGTCTCCCTCCCACAATTGTATTCTGATCATAATCAACTCTTAGTCTGCATTACTGAGTATGAATTCTCTTCTTATCTCAAGCCATGTCTTGCTTCCACTTGAAGTTGGTTTTGTCCCACACATCTCCCCAACATGATAACCCTTTCTTTGACAAATGCCATGCTTTCAAGAAGTCCTCATCACTTAACTGTTGTTTGGTGAAGAAGGCAGAAACCCGATCACTGAGCACTTCACCTCATGAATTCAATGTCAAGGACTAATTTGATCATTCAACAATGATGAATGCATGCAAAGCATTGGAGAATAGATTCAATGCCAACAACATGCCCACAATTATGATGCTTGACAATCAACCCAACAATTTATAGTTATAGATTACAACCAAAGATAGGTCCAACATACCTTGTATGACTTAAAGGCATTGCATATCAATTGGCATCAAGCAAACATGAAATAGAGAATGGAAGACTTGTTCAAATTGCATTATATGATTTAGGCAAAGATTATGAGCAATTTGGGATAGCCATGGTCACCAAAGATGATCCACTAGCTTTTGAAATTCTTATGCAAGATTTGACGAGAACAACTTCCATTATTGACTCAAAGAATTATGAATAGGCATTCTCTTCTAAAGGTAGGAGTTTCCCAAGAGGTAGAAGTAGAAATCATTATAACTTAGACATGAACAATCTTAAAATTACCAAGCACCATCATCTTTCTCACATTAACATCATGTTCCTTTGAATTAGAGGGGACTTGGAATGAGAAAGGTAGAGATGACTCTAGTAGTGGGGGCTATCAATCTGATCATGTAAAGAGAACCAGAAATTCAACTATTGTGGTACACTAAGTCACTAAGAACATGAATGCAGGAAAAATTACAAACGGAGGCTTCAACAAAATTAGAAATCAAACTAAGAATATAAGACAAATGCAAATGTTGATAATGAAGAAAATTATAACTAGCCTTAAGATAACAAAGTTCAACATCAAGTCCTTCTTTTTCAATACTTAAATGTAGTAAGTCCAAAGTGCTTGAAAAAGCACCTAGACAATGATGATAGTATTTGAAGGTTTGATTTCGAAGCAAGTAATCACATGTCTCATAAGGGAGAATGGTAATAGGAATACAAAAGAGAAATCCAACATGGGTGATAATACCCCTCATAAGATAGTAAGAATTGACAATATTCCTCTTCATGGTGTTGAAGGGGATGCACAAAGCATAGGAGATCATTACTTTATTTAAACTATGATAAAATCTCTTGTTAATTGGCTAGATGACAGAATGAGATGAAGTTAGTCTTCAAAAAGTTTGGTTGCATAAAATTGTACAATCTCATCATGGCGAAGATGCCTATCTAAACATGTTATAGCTGTAGAGGTTTGAACACCTCGATTTCAAAAGCTTGGCTTCACTTATTTAAACAAACATGGTTTGAGTCCTTCTATGTGTCTGATTCCCTAAGGGTGTATGTGAATCATGTTGGGAGAACAACACCGTCGACCTTTTCCCACTTCATGGTTTAGGAGCACTAGTGCACTCTAAATCATAACATGGAAAATTGGGGTTATGTGTCAACTTTACAATTAAACAAAGCCTTGTATTTTATCAACCTTTTTTATGATTATAACTCCTAAAAGACTTGGGATTATTTTATAAAATAGAAATAAGATGCTATCAATGCATTTGAAGAGTTCAAAGCTTTGCTAGAAGAGAAAGCATGAAAGCACATCAAGATCCTCCGATATGCCAATAAAGAAGAGTACGAATCAGAAGAGTTCAATCAATTTGTAGACAACATGACATAAAAAGGACATTGTATATATGTAGCTATACTTCTTAATAGAATGACACAGAACCTACAAGATCTTTCTTTCCATGATTCTAGGTGACCTCCTTGACCTTTTACCAAGTCGTGCACTTTTTAGCATGCTTTAACAGATTGTAGGTTTTTTTTCATAGAGTTTCTTTGAGGTTGTAGAGTGGCCATGTTGAGAATGAGCTCGGGAGATGGTTGCTGACTCCTTATGTTCCTCAGAATGAGCTAGGCTAGAGGGGTAAGGGTGTTCATTTATATGATTGTGAAGTGGTGTAAGGATGTTCATTTATTTGATTGCTTGATGGAGATTTAGTGTCCACCATCTAATTTGTATGTGTATATATCCATGAATTTGACGATGACAAGCACAATATTTAAAGACAAAAATCCCATGTTGGATTTTGCAAGCAATAGGCTTTGATCACCCAACCACCATGTCACTTTTTGTTAATAGAAAGTGACCTAGTGCAACCAAATCAAATTTTAGGACCAATTGCTTACCTACCAAACAAAGCTAAACGAAATATAACTATTAAAACTCTTAAAAAAAACAACTTATCTCCACATGCCAACTACTCTTACCTTAAAAGTATTGAGTGCTACCTTCAAACTATTGTATGCTACCTTTAACTATTGAGTGCTACTTTCAACTACTATTGTGTGTGACCTTCTTCACTTTTTTTGTTTTGTTTTGGGGGTAGGCATTTTTGTGTGTGGTACTTCCATCCACCAGATTTCTCATGGAGAACTCTTTCCGCCCACCTTTTGTATTCGGTGCCACCTCAAGTGTGGATCCCCATTAGTCAAACCTTTAAGGGGCAAAGAAGATACTAGGGCCTTGATGGTTCGGGCATGCGGGACTTTCCTCGAGCCCCCTGGATCTTAGCTCATCATCGCGCTAAAACTCCATTAACTAGCGGGTGCTGAACTTAGGAAGTGATGCATACCCATACCTTTTCAGTGTCTCTTCAAGAGGCAGGGATGGGCCTTTGCCACTTGAGAATGGCTTCTAAGGGCAAGTACACAATGTGTGAGAGTGCCCGCCTAAAGCAGAAAAGGGGTGGATGATGCGTGTTTACACATCAAGCGGGCCCTTTGTTAGCATGAATGAGGGAGTGGGCGGTAGGGATCTTGGCTACTCACACTCATGGACGCCCCCCTTTTAGAGGATCCCATAGCCACATCAACTTGTGCCCCTTCTCTTGCATGGGCAATGCTCTCGCGTGTGCGGGCTGTGTAAACACTCTGACTTGAGCAAGATTCACTCACGTCTGGACGCGTGGGCTGGGAAATGGTGTCCGGGTGTCGATGTATTTCACATATGGCTGGACATTGTAGCACCTTTGATTGGGTCAACATGAGATGGTGGGGCCCTCAAACTTTCACTTTGTCGGGTTGTGGAGAGCAGCGAGGGTGGACTCGCGAGGCCGGGCGAAAACAAATACAAAGGAGATGAAGGTGATGCCATTATGTTGTCCAGGTGATGTCATCCGGGGGTGGCCTTCACCCTAACCGGCGTTAGAAAAATGTGTGGAGAGTTAAAGCTGCAGTAGAGGGAAAGGTGAGAGGAGAGGCTCGAAAGTTTTGAATAGATTCTTAAAACTATGGGGGGAGAGGCCTAGTATATAAGGAGCGTTACAATTGCCAGTCTCTTCTTCTTCTTCTTTATCATCAGTAGGAGCAGCAAAAAACATCGTGAGGAGGAAGCCCTGCCCTTCCACCTCCATCTCCATCTCCATCTCCATCTCCATCGCCATCGACTTCGACTTCTCCTCCTCCTCCATCTCCATCGCCATGCCCTCCTCGCCTCCTTGACGCCTCCACATCCATGGATTACCACTCCAGCGGTACTTTTTCTTTCTCCCTTTCCTTCCAATTTCGCTTCTCGCATCGTAGATTTTCATCGCTCCTTCCTTCGCCTCGAGCAACCACCGCTGCACATACTGTCTTCCCTCTTGCTGGCGGCGCTTCCTTCGAGCTCTTTTGGAGCTACGATTACCCGAAATCGCATGCAAAGCTTGCTTAGGTTTTCGGTGGCGCTGACGGCCCGAAAGTAGCTCCGATCCTTTTCTAAATTCTCCACAGGTTCTTTTCTCTCTGGCCACATAATTAATGGTGAAGTACCCAAGCTACAGGAAACTGATCAACCATGGACACAAACGGAAATGCATAACATCGACGCAATCATGTTCCCTGTACCAAATGCCATGAACAGGCTCCATAAGTAGAAGCCGCACCATGTAGGCTCGGCAGCAGTAGCCGTATATACGGTGGAAATCCCAGTGTATAATCTTGCTCCTCGCCCTCGAACAGTGCGTCGGACTGACGGGGTATGGTATGTTTACGGCTAGCGGCAAGGCTCTGGAGTTTTGAGTTTAAATGAGTTGAGGTTAACTCCTACGGGGGGAAGCCCCTCCCTGCCTCAAGGGATCTCAGGGCGCTGCACGTATTGTTACGTCTTTCTTCCCAGTTGTCCTAGGAATGGTATGAGACGAATATCCAGGTGCTCCGTTGTTTTGGAGAGCGTTTGCCCACACATTTGCACAACTTCACTGCTCAAAGATGAAACGTGTTGACCGAACTTCAAGGAAAATAATACTGCTAGCTCACGGGACGAGCATTACAGCTTGTCTTGATTATATCCGATTATATGAGGAGTCATCGCTATTCCTTAGTAAAATGTGCTCGTTAACAATGCAAAGAGATGCCCTGCAAGGAAGAGGCCACTCCCTATGGGTTGTTAGAAGTTACTTATCCACCTATGAGTCCCCAAATGTGGAGGACAAGGGGTTAGTTGATTTTAGGGAGTTAGGGTTACCTGTTCCAGAGGTTTTCACAGCTAGTGGTACTGTTTTGGAGTACTTGGCTGCAAGGAGCATACACCTAGGAACTGCCGGGATGGTACAACACAGGTTTGCGGGGCAGAAGGCCTTCACAAGAGTCTGGAAGGTGGATTGGAATCACCTTTGTCCTTTGCCACAAATGCCTCGTCATTGTTGTTCTCGTAGAGCTTCTCCCTAGCATCAACAAGGGGCCTAGCTCCTCGAACGTCAAAGGCCTAGTCCTCTCTCCTGTTGTCATGACAGTCGTGAGCTTTTGACTCCTCGGAAGCATCCCAAGCACCAGTAGTGCAAGTTGGTTGAGGCCACTTTCTGAGCAACTAAAGCTAGCTGATCTGTCACCACCTTCACCTTCATGAGATGGTCATGTACTTGATTCCCTTCCGCCATGTTCACGTCGAATAACTTGTGTTGGAGAGATAGGATCTCGGATGTGTTGTGCGTCTTGTACAAGTCCTTTAGAGCCGTCCATGCCTCAACTGACGTATTGGAAGTATCCTTGATATCCATGGGCATCAGATCCTTCCTTGCCACCAAATGACTACAGATCTTCACCTTTTAGATGGGATAGTTTGTCCCATCAAGCTTCCTTGCTTCTCTGAAACGGAGGAGTGGTTGTGGAAGCAGCGACCAAAGGAATGGAAACAGCACAGGCAGTAGGCATAGCTTCTGAAATTATAGATTAATGTAACGAAACTTGCTATAGCAACCAAATAGGCTCAACACACACCTTGCTTTGAATTGAGGTTGCCTTCGAACTTGGCTGCAGACTGAGCTCGTGGAGCTGCCCACCTAGGCTGGCTTTTGGACAGCAAGGTGGAAAGGATTTGGATGAAGAGTCTACCTATGCTCGAGGTGGAGCACGCGGACTCATTGTTCTAGAGATATCTGGCAGATAGTAGAAGTACCTTGTGGTAAGATCAAAGGACCACGCTCTGGTGGGATTTTGGATCTATCTCTTGTGTAGTGTGTTTATAGCTTTGGACGTAAATATATTCTTTTGGTGGTTTCTATATCTGGCTGGATCATTGTCTATTTATTAGTCTGCACATCTATTTGAAGCACATAAGTTAAGAAGTTTGTGATTCCACCCCACCACACACACTGTGTGAGCTCCTGGGCTATTCTATTAGTCTTCCGCTGTGCGTACCCTCAGTTGGTTGATTTCTAACACCTTTGATGTGGGTGTGTCTAGAGCTGGAAACCGTGCTCTGATACCATGTTGGAACTGAAGAAAAGAATCTCTCTATCCTCACAACCTATGCGGGATAGGAACAGCTCCGTCTCACACTCAATGATGCAGACCACACATGAAAACCTCACTCAAAACATGGAGCATAGACAGCATATACAAGAGAGAGAATGAGATAGGACTTAGATGTATTCTTCCACCAAATAGTGGCCAAATAATGAGTACAGGATAACCAGCAAGGGGCTGGGCAAACTGAGACTCTTTGTAGGCTTACTCCTGCTCTGCGCTGCCTCTTAGGCTTCAGTGCCTGATGAAGAATGAGGGGAACAAGGGTCCCCTTTTATAGGGGGCTGGAAGGCCTTGGAAGTGGCCAACCTTCTGGTCGGTTCACAGATTGGCAGGGTGACTTGCCAGTCGTCCTTTTTCTGCCCCAACCAACCCCCCCTGTGCAGCCTATATGTGCTGCTGTCCTGCAGCCCAAAACAGTCCCCATTATCCCTCCCCCTCACAGTCATATGCCCCCCCATGTCCTCATCATATGGGGCTCACAGGTGGGGGACAGTGACTTCCAACTGCCTCTAGGGCGCCGACCAAACAGCCCCACATGGGCCGACCAGGCAGCCTACGTGGCTGACCAGCAGGTCTGGTCCACCTCTGCCTATAAACAGGCTGTTGGCCTGATAACCCGACCTGGCCTATTCAGTGCACAGCAGAGAGGCTGCCATCGCAGCATACAAACAGGCCACAGGGAGGCCATGGACAGCTGCACATATGACCACCACTCCTCCTAGAACCACTCGCAGACAAGCATCTCCAGGGCAGCCTACCAACATGCCCATCGGGCCCCGTGCTTTGGTCTGAACTGTGCCTACTTGGCCTGCAGTGACAACACCCAGGTGGGGCCTCTGTAAGGGCAGATTTGCCCTCTACCCTAGTCTATCCTCACCAGGGGCGGGCACACCCACAGCCAAGGCCCTTACTCTCTACTCTAACCATGGTACATCAGGAGATGCTCAACTCTAACAACCCCACTCAGCTCTTGGATGTAACATCATCTCTAGGGAGCTGGGTGTGCCGCTGGAACAATTGAAGGAATCCATTGTGTGAAGCTTCGTCGCTGAAGACCGACACAAGTACTGTTGAAGAACCCCCCTCTTGGCACAAACAGTTTCAGCATGATCACTGCAAACTTGGTACTACTGCTCTTAGGCCACAGGTGCTAGGCAACCTCCTCCGGTCCAGTACTGTACTGGTAGTCCAACTGATACCACCAAAGATGCAAGGTCTGCTTTCTTGCATGGGCACTGTATCACAGAGCTATATATCCTCCTCTGAAGCCCCTCCTCAGGTTCAAATTGGTACACTGACCTTAGATCGATGAACCTCTGTGCTTCAGAAACAATGGGCTTCCAACTACTCACAAGGATCAAACTGCGGTGTTTGGATTGCCACACTGGCAATCATCTGATTTATCCGGATCTCTAGCAGCTCAATAGACAATAATAGCTGCAAGAGAACACCAGGAAACCCCCTCTAGGTCTGCCAGATCATGAGGTCCAAACAAATATAAACTGGTATACATACTGCCACCTGAGTTAATAGGAACAACTTCTCGTCACTTGAGGTTCTGCGGAGTTTTGATAAATTCAAAGGTCTCAATTTTGATGAGACCTTTGCTCCTAAGCTCGGATGGTGACTATTCGGATAGTGATAGAGCCTTGGGCTGCACATCATGGGTGGTTGGAACACACAATCTGCATTTTTGAACGGGAACTTGGAGGAGGAGGTATATGTGGATCAGCCTCAAGGTTTTTAAGTTCTAGGTTCCGCTTCTCAAGTTTGCAGATGAAAGAAGGCTCTCTACGGGTTGAGACAGGTCTCTAGAGTGTAATCGGGTTGAGTGAAGTCCATGGGATGCTTACCTGTGTCTCTTCTTAGAGGGGGAGAAGGCTGATGGTAATCTTGTATGTGGATGACTTTATACTTACAGGCGGTCACAATTAGAAGATCTTGTATGTCAGACAGCTTTTGATGAAGGAGATGGATCTAGGTCTTGTTTATTACCTCCTTGGGATAGAACTTGAGCAGAAAGAATGGAGCAGCTTCATCTATTAGGAGAAGTATTGCTATGAGATATTGAAGTGGTTCGAGATGGAGGCTGTGATGCCAATTGAAGCTGGGTTGAAGCTGAGTGCTCAGGATACATCTCAGCATCATAGATGACAGCAGGTAGCTGAGGTTGGTAGTTAGTTTGGTCTATCTGACCAATACTGTGCTCTGCCAGTTTTCTTCGGAACTCGAGGAGAATCACTGGAAGGTAGTGCTGGCACGTATTCTATCACATATAGCACAGGTTTCCAGCTGGGTGGTTTTTCTGACTGAGATTGGGCACCTGAGTTGGATGCTCGGCGTTTGACGTCAGGCTATTTCTTCATTCGCTTCAAGGGTTAGTTCATGGCTAAGCAAGAAGCAGCGGACAGTTGCCTTTTCTTCTACAGAGGCGGAATACAATGGTGCTTGTATTGCAGCATGTGAGATGTCATGGTTGAGATGGATATGGACGTGCTTCAGGAGGATGCAACGATGATCATGTGTGATAGTCAGAGTTGCATTGACATTGCAAAGAACCCCGTTTGCATGGAACAAAGCATATCGAGGTCCATTACCACTTGTTCGAGAGCTTATAATTGACAAGATTGTGGAGCTGATATATTATCCAACGACTGACAATGTTTTGGATTTTTTCTTGAAACCACTCCCAAGATTGATGGATGGGGATTGGCGGCTGGCCCACATTTGTGTCATTGAGAGGACCCATCCGTGAGCCTCCAAATGAGGAAGACAATGAGTCAGTCAACAGTGGGGGGGTTAGTTGTTATGGTTATGAGAGGCTTGCGCAGCTAGTGGTACTGTTTTGAAGCAGTAGCTGCAAGGAGGATACACACAGAAACTGCTGTGATGGTACAGCACACGTCTGTGGGGCAGAAGGCCTTCACAACAGTCTGGAGGATGGACTGCCAGGGCCTATTTATAGCCCTGGCAGTAGGCGCCTATACCTGCGATCTAACCCTGGTTGAATCAGGGTTTTCTGAGTCAGCTAGGGTGGCAGATCTCGTTGTCTTACATTAGTTTCAAGGTAGAAAGCAGCCAATATGTTCTTGATGTATTAGTGGACATGCGAATTTCACATTGTGAAGTTTTCGTCCATGTCGCAGCTTGCTTTATCTTAAGTGTTGTGTTGCCCTATTATCTATCTTTTCTAAGCATTCTTTGCTTAGAAATGCTAGTTTTGGAGAGACTGAAATGAAATGCTATAGCCTTTACAAGAGATTGTAGCTCGAATGAAGAGAATGCAACTACTTTTTGATTAGCCTTCTCCTTTAGCGCTAGCCTTTATTACGGCTGAGTCTGTCCTTCACCTTTGGAGCATTGACAGGAACTCATCATCAAGACCTTTGTATACATGGGTGCTCAGAGTGTGTGTGGATATGTATGTGTCAGAGAGTGTGTTTATACTATGGTCTACACCCACCATGGGCGCTGACGATGTCAGTGGGGATGTCATAGTAGCTAGTCGTTGCTATGTGAGGGAGTCTATGGTTTTCAACCTTGTGACTGTCATGAGATTGAAACTGCACTATCTGTTGTGTCTTTAGACATGTTCTTGGATTCATCTCTCTCTCTCTCTCTCTCTCTCTATATATATATATATATATATATATATATACGAGTTTGCTGGCAGGAATACATCGTGTCTTCTTATTTTGTGGTAATGTGGCTTTTGGGCAGGAACAGACGACGATGTTCCACCTTCTGGACCTGGTCGTGCCTCTAGAGGGGGCAGAGTAAGAAGAGATGGAAGGGCTACTGGTGGAGCTCGTTATGGACAGTTGACAGCGAATCAACAGATGCGCAAGCTTGAACAAGATGCATATACAGCTGTTCTTCAGGCCTTCAAAGCACAGTCTGAACATATCACTTGGGTATAACTCTTTCTCATTCTTATGCAGAGTTTACATAGTGTTTTAAGTTGCAGCTGAGTATGCTTCCTACATAATTAAAACAGAAAAGGGGTAAAATGGACAAGTGAGAGTGTGACTAAGCTGTGGTTTGGGGGGGATCAGGGGTAGGGGTGTGGGGGTAATCATTGTAAGGGAGTGTGTGTTTGGGAAAGAGGGGGGGGGGGGGGGGGGGGGAAGCGGGGGTAAATGAGGCTTTACTGTATTAGTGCCTTGGCATGGATTTCGTGGCACCATTTTGAGGAGGGGTGTCCACCTTGAGTTTGAGTCACCTTGAAGTTTGTAACCATGCTACATAACTTTTGGCTTCCTAAATTAAGGTGAGGATATATGAGGGTTTTTGACGTGCATACGGCTCCTTGCTTTTATCAACAGCTCCCATCTTTTGTTCTTCTCTTCGGTCACGGTAGCTGTCCACTAACTTGTTTGTTACCCTAGAGACTTGAAGACAGGCTTCTTTAGGTCTTTGAACCTTATTAAGACTTTCATGGCTTATGAATAGCCTCTCCCAAACTATACCACACAATATAGCTCTACTTTAAGCAACTGAGGTCTATTGTTGACCTTTCTGTACTGTTTTGCGGCCAACTATCCTCACAAGAGTTAGAAGCTCTCTCTTCTTCCCCCTCATCAACAAGCTCTCCCTATGCTCAACATGTGCTCTGATACCATGTTAGGAAAAGGAGGAGGTGAGAGGACCTATAGACCAAGAAGATGGACGAGACAACTACCCTAAGAAATGTACAACTACCATTAAGCAACTGAGGTCTTCTGTGACCTTTCTTTACTGCTTTGCAGCCAACTACCCTTATAAGAGACGAGTTAAAAGCTCTCTAAGTCTCCAATACAGCTCTCCCCATCAGCAAGCTCTCCATATGCTTGACATTTGCTCTGATACCATGTTAGGAAAAGGAGGAGATGAGAGGACCTATAGTGCAAGCAGATGGACGAGACAACCACCCCACAAAAGTACAACTACTATTAAGATGAAGCAGTATATCCAATTGTACATGTGGAAGGGTTGATCTCCTTATCCTCTCAATACCACTCTACCCACACATGAACCTATGCAGCTAATTACATAGCACGATAATATTGACTATTCTAACAGCATCCATACTTGGCTGCATGAAAACATCTTCAGCTAGCAATGGTCTATTTTCACTAGAGAGTCAATGCCAAAGAAACTCTTGTCATATCCTGAGTATCTTGACTATTTGTCAAAAGGCTTCTGGCTATCAAAATCAATACTCTACCTTCTTGCATCAAGCTTGTTCCTGTAACTGTGTTGAAAGTGTTGGCAAAGGACTCAAATAAAACATTTTGGTCAACAACAGCCCTTATGTCATGTGCACGGATTGGTATCTGACATGTACTGGGTACACGAGACTAGCTCAGGTAGACTGGGGAGGCTTAGAGTTAGGCAGGCTTGATTCTTAGGTTGAGTGGCAAGGGTACGAACCAGTTAGAGGTCTTCGCTATTTTTGGCACTTGGGCCCGAGTCTATATAAGGGGCCCAGAGGTTCAGTTCTCAGAGAGCAGATGGGAGCAAGTTTCGTTCCCAGGTGCTAGGTCTGATCCTGGACTGAGTCGCGGACGCGCGTCTGCATCATAGCGTAGTCCAAGGCCTAACAGCAGATCCCAGGCTTCACAGCGCCACCTGGTGGTATGGGACACCAGGTTGGTTAGGATCTGGTTGGGAGTTCGTGCCAGTAGCTCAGCTCGTGGCTCGAAGGGGACATCTCCTGATTCGGGATCACATCTCGTAGATGTCATGGTTGGGTGGTGAGCAGCCTGCTCAGTGTTCTCACGTTGTGTGTGTTCTTGTGTTTGCTTGCAGATCAGAGGTTTCAGGAGTGCTGGGATGTGTAAGTTGGTATCAGAGCCAACTTCTGAGGTAGGAACTTCTGTTCCAAGAATTTTGGACGATTTGTTCCTCCAATTATGCCCTAATTTCGAAATTCATGTTTATTACCCTGCACGTGCTTTATTGGTTCAAGGCTAAGGGTGGCGGATAGATGGTGGAAAGAAGGAAGGAGAGACAGAGAGAAAAGGTAAATTCACAAGAAGCAAGGTGGAGTGGAAGAGATGCCATGAGAAAGGTAGTCTGTAAGGGGAAGAGCTTGGGAGCAGTTCGTTAGTTGTAGGAGCGTGTTTCAGAATAAAAGCAGAGAGCAAGGACGTGATGGACGGCCGCGGGCAACTTTCAGGATGAGAGTTAGGGAGTGGGTATTGATGGCTGGAGTGAGGATGAAGGTGTGCAGCAGATGACAGTCTCGAGGGACTGGTTGGGTTGCGAATCAGGCAGGGGAAAGCTGCACCCAAATTAGGCTTGGAAAGCTAAAAAAATCAAAAGTCCTACCAAAAGTAGGGGACTGTTTTTTTTGGCGTGCCAGAGCTGCGTCCAAATTAGGCTTGGACAGCTTAAAAAAGCAAAAGCCCTACCAAAAGTAGGGGTCTGTTTTATTTTTGGCCTGCAGGCTGCTATAAGCCTGCAATGAGGCGCTCTTTGCTCAGGCTGCCATCTCGCATGCTCTACTTCGCAGTTCATGAGTGCGCATAGCCAACCCTCCACCTGCCCTCACCTAGTACCACCCGTTAGCTCAGGCTGCTATCTCGCACTTCTGAGTTCGGAACAGCCCTTCTCTCCTACCCTTCCAGTTCACTACCTTGTTGCTCCTCTGCTTTAACACTCTCCCCTCTAACGAAATCTCCAGACAGATCGTTATTTACTGCCTGCTGTGGGATTCTGTTTTCTCTGCTGCCCCCTCCTTTCCTCACGACTCTCTCCTTTCCCTTTGGCCTTCCGAGCTCCTTCGCTCCACATCCTTTATGGCTGATTTTGTAGACCTTGAGCTTGCGATGGGAGACCAGGATATGAACTACCATGCGGAGGATGACCAGGGTCTCTACGATGATCTGATTACGAAGAAAGCCTTCAGTGAATTCACCATTGCTCTTGATGGAAAGTTTGAGCAAGTTAACACGAATCAAACGGGGTTGACGCAGCAACTCCAAGGGATTCAAACTACACTCACACTTTTGACTAGCACTGTTCAGGCGCTCATGCATGTGGATGCCATGGCTTCAGTGTTAGGTCCGAACATCACTCCAAATCCTTTTCCTGGAGATCAAAAGTTTTTTACCAAGGAGGTTGTGGACACTTGGTTGCACAAGTGGCAAGTACACTTCCAGTTTCACTCTTATCCAGATGACAAGAAAATACAGCTTGCAGTCGGGTTTATGTCAGGAAAGGCTTTATTGTGGTGAAACTCACTCCAACCCAACCCTGCGACATGGATAGATTTCGAAGGGGTCTTCAGGAAAGAGTTTCTGAAGGAGGAAGATACGATATCGTAGGCAAGCTCAAAGCTCTCGATATGTCCAAGCTGAATTTGACTTTTGAGGTTTATCTTCAGAGGGTTCGGATTTGCAGACCAGAGCTACAAAGATGGACCGAGTGAACTTGTTAGGCTTCTTTGTGGATGGTTTGCTTGACTTCTACAAGTTACAGATCAAGAATAACAAGTGTACCACGTTGCAAGAGGCCATGAATTACGCGCGTATTTATGATGATACCATGGCCAGTGCAAAGGGAACCACAGTTGTCGACACGGGTGGGAAGAACAAGTGGAAGTTCTTCTAGCCTATCACTGGTATCGGGGAGTCGAAGTCTATAGACAACGCCTCCAAGAAACACTTGACTCAGGCGAAGAATGGTCGTGCCTGTTTCCTTCGTACCTTGAAGCTAAAGAAGGAAGGACGTTGCTTCTTCTGCGAGGAGCGGGCCACACTAAGAATGATTGTCCAAAGCGCAAGAACCAGAAGCAAGCGCCGAGATCGAAGCTCCAGGCAGGTCTGGGTACCAAAGCCAAGGGAGCTAATCAAGTTGCGATGACAGGTATTTTTGTAAATGTCATTACCTGCCCACTTTCTTGTAATTGCACTTTTAATACTTCGTTATTTGGTTCCCATGATCTTTTCCGAGTTTATGGAGAAGTTAGGGACCAAAGAGTTCACATTCTCTTTGACCCGGGCAGCTCTCACAACTTTGTTAATTACAAACTTGTGCAGAAGATGGGGCTGTCCATGATACCTAGCTAATAGGTTGAGCCCCAGGTACTAAGTCTATGCGATGATCTACTGCCCGTTCTGGTGGTAAACCTTCCGACAGTTGAGCAAGGAATACATCCATGAAATCATCTAACAACGTTCTCAATTCACGGTGTTCAAACACACTTAAATCATTCTTGTTATTAACAAAGACAACAAATGAAGAGAGCGGAATCAAAACACACTGATAGACATCATAATGAGAAGTGTTTAATATATTCCGAAGCTGCATCGCAGATACAATAGGTCCCTAAGAAGAGGAAATATTATCACACTGAATACAAAATTAGGTGTCCTTATCCAAAAAAGAAAGAGTATGTTCCTTCCATCCAATTGTGGGTTTTAAACCACTCTATTCCGATTAATAAGTCCACATGCTCCAAGTGCATGACATAGCACGTAAGAGCCGTTGTGTATTCTTGAATCCGGATAGAAAGGGCTTCAATCTTGCGATCCCAAAACTACTTCTCAGCTGGAAGCTGCACCTCATAGGCACCTTATAGGATGAGCCAGCTTGAGGAGGATGAGTTAGCTTCAGAGCTACATGATTATTTGAATATGGGCTATATTCGCCCAAGTAAATCACCTTGGGGAGCACCTGTCCTCTTAAGAAGAAGAAAGATTCTACATGGAGAATGTGTATAGATTATAAACGATTGAATAAAGTGACAATTAAGAATCGATACCCTCCACCTCGTTCCGATGATCTAATAGACCGTTTGGCCGGAGCGAAGTATTTCACTAAGATTGATTTGCGTACGGGTTATCACCAAATCCCTATCTATGTTAAACACATAGATAGAACCGCATTCCGAACTAGGTATGGCCAGTACGAGTTTCTTGTATTACGTTTTGGTTTGATCAATGCTCCTGCCACCTTCTAACAAATGATGAACTATTTGTTTCGAGATTTTCTGGGCAAATTCGTTGTAGTATTCTTAGATGACATCTTGGTATATAGCCGAACGCTAGAGGATCACATAGGACATCTCCGGATTGTCTTAGTTATTCTAAGATAGCATAAGCTCTATGCCAAGATGAGTAGATGTGACTTCTTTATGAAGGAGATCATTTACTTAGGACACAAGATTTCTTTTGAAGATATTAGCATTGATCTGGATCGTATCCAGAAGATTTTAGAATGGCCGATCCCTTAGACTATGAAACAACTTCATTCTTTCCTAGGATTTACGGTAGTTCTACGGAAGTCAGTGCGTGATTATTCACACATCACGGCACCCCTGACAAACATTTTAAAGGTCGTGGACGCAGGTCTACCCATCCGATCTCTTGGAATGATGCATTGAACAAGGCTTTTGAAACCTTGAAGTTTTCTATTAAGGAAGCACTCGTTCTTGCATTACCCGATCCTACCCGACCTTATGTTTTAGAGGCCGATGGGAGTGATTTTGCAATTGGGGCAGCTCTATTCCAAGAGGGCAGACCTGTAGCTTTTGAGAGTAAGAAGCTAGACGACACCCAATATCGTTGGCCCACACTAGAAAAAGAACTCTATGCAGTAGTGTATGCCTTGAAGGTTTGGAGACACTACTTATATGGTTCGAAGTTTCTTGTATTGACCGATCATCAGTCAATCAAGTATGTGTGTGATGGGTCTGAATTGAGGGGACGGAAAGCTAGAGAATTAATGCAAGATTTTATGTTATCGAAAGGGTTCGTTGAATAGTGTAGCGGATGCCTTAAGTCGAGTCAAGTTTGTAAATGCTATGTCATTTACGGAAATATCCTCAGACCTATTTCAATCCTTGAGAGGGCTTTGCGTAACTGATAGTCATTTCAGTTCTTATTGGCAGAGAGTCCAGGATGGGAGCTCCATGGTTGACCAGGACTTAGGGATTGTGCCCCCTACGGTACAGGCGGCGGGAGGTCAGTGGATGATTAGGAACGGCTTGCTGTTCCGGAATGGAAAAATTTGTGTGTCAGATGTTCTGGAACTTCGATCCAAGATTCTCTGGGAGTATCATGATGCTCCTAGTGCTGGACATCTGGGTATACATCGGACTCTGTCTCTTGTGAAGCATACCTTTTATTGGCCTAAGATGTGTCCATTTGTTGAAAACTATGCATGATGGAGTTTATGGTTTTCAACTTTGTGAGTGACTATCATGAGATTGAAACTGCACTATGTTGTGTTTTTAGAGGATGAGTTTGGGAATGTTCCTGGATTCATCTAGATATATGCTTCTGCTGTATTAGCGGACATGCAAATTTTACCTTGTGAAGTTTTCGTCCAAGTTACGGCATGCTGGTATTGTGATAATTCTATCTTAAATGGTGCGTTGCCCTATCAGCTAGATTTAGATTTAGATGCTCGTTGGGGAGAGACTAAAATGAAAATGTTTAGACTTCACAAGCAGTTGTAGCTTGAATGAAGAGATTTTGGACTACCTTTTGATTAGCCTTCTCCTTTAGTGCTAGCCTTCATCATGGCTGAGTCTGCCCTTCACCTCCGGAGTGCCGACAGAAACTCAGTATGAAGACTTTGTATAAATGGATGCTCAAGTATGTGTGGGTGTGTGGATTTGTATGTGTGAGAGCATATTTTTATACTATGGTCTACACCCACTGTTGGGTGCTGATGACGTCAGTGGGGATGTCATAGTAGCTAGTCCTTGCTATGCATGATGGAGTTTATGGTTTTCAACCTTGTGAGTGACTATCATGAGATTGAAACTGCACTATGTTGTGTTTTTAGAGGATGAGTTTGGGAATGTTCCTGGATTCATCTAGGTATATAGTAGGTTGTCGGGTTTGTCAGGTTACTAAGGCAGAACGCCTTAGAAGCGTGGGTTTATTACAGCCATTGCAAATTCGAGGTAATAAATGGGAAAGTATTTCCATGGATTTTATTACTGGTTTGCCTCGAACGCGCAAGGGTCATGACTCCATTTGGGTCATAGTTGACTGTCTGATAAAAATGGCTAGATTCTTACCTACTAGAACAACTATTTCAGCTGTTCAGCTGGCTCACGAGTTTGTGGACCATTTGTTTAAGCTGTGTGCTTTGCCCTCTGACATAGTCAGTGACAGGGACTCAAAGTTTACAAGTAAGCTCATGGGATTGAATAGCATATGAGGCATTAACTGTCAATCCTGCTTTCTTTTTCTACGAAGCAATGCGCTTGTTGCATTCTGAAATGTCATGTCCAGGCTTGCGACAATAGTCGCATCTTTTCTTCTTTGACTTATTTGCTGTATTTTAAGATGCATGGGAGGAATTGCAGCTGCTATGCGCAGATTTTGGCTTGCCCATAGGCTTGGAAGCCTTGCCTCTTCCTGTCTGCTATGAAGCAAATGCATGATCAGGAATAATGGCTTGTCTATTAGCTCTACTTTGATCTTCCTGCAAAAGCAAAGTAACTAGCTGATCAAAAGAATAGTGGTTTGGATTACCCATGGCCACTAATCGAAGGGTTGTAGCAAACCCTTGATATGTATTTGGCAGTCCATTCAATGTGGTACTAACAAGCTGTAAATTTGGCACCACCTCATCAATGTTGGCAAGCTGTTCCATGAGGTCCTTGACCTTTGTGAGGTATGCATCCATAGACTCACCTTCATTCATACTGACTTCCTGTAATTGCCTTCTCAAATATGCAACACGAGACCTGAAAACCCAAAAGCCTCAAGGCTATCACTGCAAAAGGCTGGCTGTCCAAAAATGACAGCAAATATCTGCAAATTTCCGACCCAAATCAAAGGGCAAACGCAGATCTGACCTGAATGTGACTGTAGCAGGCAATGTTCACTGCAAAAACAGCAAATTTGGCAAAAGCCCCAAATTTATTGAGGGCAAATAGGCCAAAAAAAGAGCAAATACAGAAAAGCCCAAAATTTTGCTGAAATTTTTGCAAATGTGACCCAATGTATGCAAAGCTGACTCAATGTACTGCAAAAGTGACTCAATGTCCTGCAATCTGACCCAATGCACTGCAAACAATAACAGATTGCAGACCAAATCCTAAAGCCCCAATGTTCTTGCAGGAATTTGGAACCAAAGAAGCGGAAATGAACTGAAAGCCCCCAAAAAATACCAATGTCCAGAATGTAACCTTGCACGTGCAACCACTTGTACAGGGACCTTGAAAGATGTACTAGCTGTACGGACAGCTCAAGTACATTGTACAATAACTGTATGGATCAAGTACAGATCAAGTGCACTAGATCAAGTGCACTGTACGATGTACAGTTGAAGTACGGAGTTGGTACAAGTACAATGGTACGTTGGTACGAAAATTGTACCGAACAGTACGTTCCTGGGCTAGTAAAATTTTATCATTTTTAGTTTTGTCAAGCTGTTGCTCCATAGTCTGAACTTTGAAAAGTATAATAGTATTAAATGGCAGCGGAAGATGCAAACAAACTGAAACTATAGAGCCATACAGAGAACACTAGAGATAACAAAATCTGCCACAACTGATCTGCTGTAAATCAGCCCTTAAACCAGGGCAGCAACTGAAATACAAGATATCTTGAATAAGATAAGAAAACAGGAGCTGCAGGAGAGGTTGAACTGAAGCAGAGAAAAAGGGGGACACAAGAAAGCTGAAGCCTGAGAGCACGGAGGCAGGAGAAGCCTGAAACGAAGAGGCAAGGGCCTGGAGTGAAGAGGCTGGAACCTTGGAACAAGGGAACTGTAGAGGCCTGGACTGAGGAGGCAAGAGCCCTGAAGAGGCAAGATCTGCTGCGGGAGTGTGGGCAGCCAACTGAGCAGCTGAGAGGGGGCTCTGAGGGAATGGTCAGGAGCAGGCTGTATGCTGGAGCCTTGAGGAGCTGCAAGAAGTGAGTGAATGAAGTGAAGGGAAGGAGTCCCTTTTATAGGGCAGGCCAAGGGGGGAGTCGGCCAGTTTGCCTGGACCGACCAGCCTGGTCGGTCAGGCCAACTGGGCCGACCAGCTGGTCGGCCAGCCTACCCCCTCTGGCCCCCTTTGCTGCGTGGGGGCTGGTCGGCCAGCCACTCCTGGAGATGTATATTCTCAACACCCCCTCTCAGCTCCAGGGTGTGGCACAAGACCCAGAGAGCTGGTATGACGTTGAAGAAGGGGAGGAGAAACAGATTTAGTAAATATGTCGGCGACGTTGTCGGAAGTGGTGCTGAATAGGAGCACAATGGTACCGTCAAGAACCTTCTCTCGCGTGTAGTGGTACTGAATTTCAATGTGTTTTGTCCGAGCATGGAAAACCGGATTGCGAGCAAGGGCAATACAGCTTTGATTGTCACAAAAAAGTGTGGTAGAAGTGGGTTGCTGAAAACCACAATCGAGAAGAAGGCGCCGAAGCCACACAGCCTCACAGGTGGCACTACACATAGTCCGATACTCAGCCTCGGTGGAAGATAGGGCGACCGTGGGTTGGCGTTTACTGGACCAGGAGATAGCCGCAGAGCCAAAGGAGAAAACATAGCCCGTGGTAGAGCGGCGAGAATCGGGGTCGTCAGCCCAGTCGGAGTCACTCCAACCTCGGAGAGTGAGCGGAGAAGGAGAGGAACCACCGGCAGCATAAAAGAGCCCGAAAGTAGAGGTCCCCTGAAGATAGCGGAGGAGACGTCGAGCAGCTTGCCAATGAGAAAGCGAAGGGGTTTGCATGAAGGTACTGAGGGTGCCGACAGAGAAGCCGAGATCCAGTCGAGTGTTAAGTAGCCAAAGAAGAGATCCAACAAGCTGGCGGTAGAGGGAGGCATCAGGATAAGCAGTGGACCCAGAAGCAGAGAGTTTAGCGTTGGGATCCATGGGAGAGGTGATGGGCCGACAGTCAGCCATGTGGAAAGTTTCGAGGAGCTCGTGAACATAGCGTTGCTGAGAGACAAAATACCCCCTCTTAGTCTGCCAAATCTCAAGACCCAAGAAAAAATGGAGAAGGCCCATATCCGTCATCTCAAATTCAGTTTGAAGAGCAACTTTAATGGCAAGGATATGATTGGTATGACTCCCGGTGAGGATTAAATCATCCACATAAAGAATGATGAAGGTATGAAGCTGTCCTTCATGAAAAAGATAAAAATTGGGATCAGCCAGAGAGCGAAGAAGTCCTTGGCGGCAGAAGAAGGTATCAATACGCTGATTCCAGGCCCGAGGAGCTTGCTTGAGACCGTAGAGAGCCTTGCGAAGGCGACAGACCATGAAAGGAGAACGAGAATTAATGAAGCCGGGTGGCTGATCCACATATACCTCTTCATGAAGATCACCATTCAAAAATGCAGATTTGACGTCCATTTGAAAGATGGGCCACTGATGGTGGGCTGCAAGAGCGAGGATCGTGCGGATGGTGCTCATCCGGGCGGTAGGTGCAAAGGTCTCCCCATAGTCGATGTCGGGTCGTTGGGCATAGCCTTTAGCCACCAGCCGAGCTTTATACTTGTCGACAGAACCATCAGAGGCGTATTTTGTTTTGAAAATCCACCGGACACCAATGATGGAACGATGTGAAGGACGAGGGACAAGGTCACAGGTGTGGTTCTGAAGAAGAGCATGAATTTCCGCTGCCTTTTAACATGGTATCAGAGCACCAGGTTACTCTCTGATCTGGGAACTTCTATATTGATGAAGTTGAAGAAGTTTGTCCTCGTCAGCAACTCTCCTTCCCACTGACTACAGAACTCTCTCCTCCCCTCCCTATATATATATTTTTTTGCTGCCTGTCGGCAGCCCTGTTCTAGACCTTGATTTTTTCCTCAGCCCCTTGTTGCTGTCCATTCCCTGGTTTCAGTTATGGCTGATGAAACAAAGGATTCTACTCCGGATCTTCGCGTATCCCCTATGTCGAGTTTCTTTCAAGAGTCTGACAAGCCTGTACGTATTCCCACTCTTCCTACATTTCCAGATACTCGGCAGTTAGATGGGACCAATTATTCTCTTTGGAAAATTCAGATGGCGTCTGTATTGGAATCTTATGATCTTGCTGAGTTTGTTGATCCCGGGATCCCTCGTCCGTCACCTGAGGAGGAGCCACATGCTTCTCTTATCTGGGATAAATTGAATGCTCGTGTACGCTCGTTCATCTTTCTCAATTGTCAACCAGGGGTTCTCAATCATATCAAGCATCTTACTTCTGCACGTGCTATTTGGGAATTTCTTGATGGCATGTATCTTCGCGTCACTCCCATGAAACGTATTTCCTTGGAAGTTCAGCTTCGTCGCCTCGATCCGACTACTTCCCCTTCCATACGGGACCACATCAACAAAATGCAGAGCATGCATCAGGACATCCTCCATGCAGGCAAGGCTATCTCCTCCGAAGATATGGCTATTACTCTCTTATCTCATGTTATTACTGACAGTCGATATGCAGCATTCTATTCTTCTCTTATTACCTCTGGCCGCCTCAGCACCATCACTTGGGAGGAACTTGTCCCCATGATGATGGATCAGGAGGAACAGTTCACTAAAACCTCTGATGGTTCTTCTGAGGCTCTTGTGGCCCATCGTCCCAAATCACGATCCAAGAATGCCCCGTCCTCTGCCAATAACTCATCTCCTTCAGATCCCTCCAGTGACCGTCCTGCTTCCAAAGGTAATTGCAATCACTGTGGCACTCCTGGCCATTATTGGCGCAATTGTCCCTACCGCAAACACAAACGAGCTGATGCACCTCTGGCCGCTGCGGCTGATGCTTCCCTTACCCCTACTCCTGCACTTGTTCACCTTGAGCTCTTGAATTCGGTCCCCCTTCCTGCAGCAGAGTCATTGGCTCTCCATAGCTCCGACGCTCGTGAATGGATTGTTGATAGTGGGGCCTCTCGGCATATGACCCCCTCCTCCTGACTGCTCCAGGATCTTACTCCTCATTCTGGTCGTGTCTGCATCGGCAATAAGCACTCTATTCCTGTTCATTTAGAGGGCTCTCTTGATATTATTCCTGATGGCAAAGGGGGTAAACGCTCTTCTCGTGTTCTTTATGTTCCGTCTCTCGGCTTTCATCTCCTTTCGGTTCATCAGATTTGTCAAAACAATATGAAAGTTGAGTTTGAAGCAGCCTCTGTCACCATCCGCGATCGTGCCACCGGACAGCCGGTTTGGACCGGCCATTCTACTAATGGTATCTACAAGCTTGTCGCCCTTCCCTTCCTTACAGGAACCTCTCTTGGCGACCTTTGGCATTATCGGTTTGGTCATTTACACATTGATGCTCTCCATCGTGCTTTCCGTGATCAGCTTGTCCTCGGCCTCCCTAACGTCGGCACTCGCCAAGGTCTCTGTCCCTCTTGCATATTGGGCAAAGAACATCGCGAGCCGTTCGCTCATCATGCCTCTCGCCGTGCCACTGTTCCGCTTGGTCTTGTTCACCTCGACCTATGTGGCCCTATGCAGATTATGTCCCTTGGGGGAGCCTTGTACTACATGCTCCTTGTTGATGATTTCAGTCGCTACTCTTGGATCTATTTTCTTTCCCACAAGGATCTGGCTTTCAGTCGTTTCCAGATCTGGCTAGCCATGGTGGAAAAAGAATCCAATCACTCCCTCAAAATTCTTCGTGCTGATAAAGGTGGTGAATTCACCTCTCTCGAGTTTGATCGGTTCTTGAGTAGTCATGGTGTCAAACGGGAATTTGCCAACACAGGTACCCCTTCTGATAATGGTGTGGTTGAACGTAAACATCGTACCGGTGTTGAAATGGCTCGGACCATGCTCACTCACAGTCAACTCCCTCAGTCTCTCTGGGCTGAGGCCATGATGACCGCCATCCATACTCTTAACCGCTCTCCGACATCAGCAGTCCCAGGCATGACCCCTTATCAGGCTTACTATGGATCTAAGCCCGATGTTTCCCACTTTCGGGTATTTGGCTGTGATGCTTATGTTCATATTCCTAAATCTGATCGTGGCAAGCTTGATCCTAAGTCCCACAAGCTCTTGTTCGTAGGCTACAACTCCGTCTCCACTGGCTATCGCCTCTATGATCCTTGCCGCCGCATTATCTCCGTGAGCAAGGATGTCCTTTTCGACGAGCAGGTCCTTCCGCCATCCTCCGACTCTCCTCCTGTTCTTGGAGATCCGTCCGATGCCCCGGAGCCCTCTCTCCCTCCACCTGCCTCGTCTCCCGGTACATCACCTCCTATTCTCTCTCCTCCGCCTCCTTCTCCGGCTTCACCCTCGTCTGCTCCTCCTTTGGAACCCCGCTCGGTACGTGTTCCGCGATGGCTCATTGATACTCTCCGCTCCTCCGGTCTTGAGGATCCCTACTCCGAACCACCCCTTGATGATGGGCCTCGTCGCTCTCATCGCCATCTCCCACCGTCCTCTTCTGATCCCCTTCATGTCAATTACGCCCTTATGTCTCGCATCCTCGCCACTCGTGAGCCCACTACCGTTCCTCAGGCTCTGGCCCAGCCTCATTGGAAACAGGCTATGGAAGCGGAAATTCATGCTCTTCTTCGGAACCACACCTGGGACCTTGTCCCTCGTCCTTCACATCGTTTCGTCATTGGTGTCCGGTGGATTTTCAAAACAAAATACGCCTCTGATGGTTCTGTCGACAAGCATAAAGCTCGACTGGTGGCTAAAGGCTATGCCCAACGACCCGGCATCGACTATGGGGAGACCTTTGCACCTACCGCCCGGATGAGCACCATCCGCACGATCCTCGCTCTTGCAGCCCACCATCAGTGGCCCATCTTTCAAATGGACGTCAAATCTGCATTTTTGAATGGTGATCTTCATGAAGAGGTATATGTGGATCAGCCACCCGGCTTCATTAATTCTCGTTCTCCTTTCATGGTCTGTCGCCTTCGCAAGGCTCTCTACGGTCTCAAGCAAGCTCCTCGGGCCTGGAATCAGCGTATTGATACCTTCTTCTGCCGCCAAGGACTTCTTCGCTCTCTGGCTGATCCCAATTTTTATCTTTTTCATGAAGGACAGCTTCATACCTTCATCATTCTTTATGTGGATGATTTAATCCTCACCGGGAGTCATACCAATCATATCCTTGCCATTAAAGTTGCTCTTCAAACTGAATTTGAGATGACGGATATGGGCCTTCTCCATTTTTTCTTGGGTCTTGAGATTTGGCAGACTAAGAGGGGGTATTTTGTCTCTCAGCAACGCTATGTTCACGAGCTCCTCGAAACTTTCCACATGGCTGACTGTCGGCCCATCACCTCTCCCATGGATCCCAACGCTAAACTCTCTGCTTCTGGGTCCACTGCTTATCCTGATGCCTCCCTCTACCGCCAGCTTGTTGGATCTCTTCTTTGGCTACTTAACACTCGACTGGATCTCGGCTTCTCTGTCGGCACCCTCAGTACCTTCATGCAAACCCCTTCGCTTTCTCATTGGCAAGCTGCTCGACGTCTCCTCCGCTATCTTCAGGGGACCTCTACTTTCGGGCTCTTTTATGTTGCCGGTGGTGCCTCTCCTTCCCCGCTCACTCTCCGAGGTTGGAGTGACTCCGACTGGGCTGACGACCCCGATTCTCGCCGCTCTACCACGGGCTATGTTTTCTCCTTTGGCTCTGCGGCTATCTCCTGGTCCAGTAAACGCCAACCCACGGTCGCCCTATCTTCCACCGAGGCTGAGTATCGGGCTATGTGTAGTGCCACCTGTGAGGCTGTGTGGCTTCGGCGCCTTCTTCTCGATTGTGGTTTTCAGCAACCCACTTCTACCACACTTTTTTGTGACAATCAAAGCTGTATTGCCCTTGCTCGCAATCCGGTTTTCCATGCTCGGACAAAACACATTGAAATTCAGTACCACTACACGCGAGAGAAGGTTCTTGACGGTACCATTGTGCTCCTATTCAGCACCACTTCCGACAACGTCGCCGACATATTTACTAAATCTGTTTCTCCTCCCCTTCTTCAACGTCATACCAGCTCTCTGGGTCTTGTGCCACACCCTGGAGCTGAGAGGGGGTGTTGAGAATATACATCTCCAGGAGTGGCTGGCCGACCAGCCCCCACGCAGCAAAGGGGGCTAGAGGGGGTAGGCTGGCCGACCAGCTGGTCGGCCCAGTTGGCCTGACCGACCAGGCTGGTCGGTCCAGGCAAACTGGCCGACTCCCCCCTTGGCCTGCCCTATAAAAGGGACTCCTTCCCTTCACTTCATTCACTCACTTCTTGCAGCTCCTCAAGGCTCCAGCATACAGCCTGCTCCTGACCATTCCCTTAGAGCCCCCTCTCAGCTGCTCAGTTGGCTGCCCACACTCCCGCAGCAGATCTTGCCTCTTCAGGGCTCTTGCCTCCTCAGTCCAGGCCTCTACAGTTCCCTTGTTCCAAGGTTCCAGCCTCTTCACTTGGGAATGTTCTCTGGAGGTCCTGTAATGTCTCCCATGTTGCATCCTCCTCAACACGATCCTTCCACTTGATCTTGTATTCCGTGATAGTTCTATTTCAAATCTGTCTTTCACGAAATTCAAGAATACACTCAGGGTCGTGTCGAATAAAAGTCAAATCTATAACTTCTATTATTTCTTGAGGAGAAACAAGTTGATCATCCGCACCCAATACTTCTTTCAGTCTACTGACATGAAAGACTGGATGTACTCTAACATCAGGCGGCAATTCTAGTCGATATGCAACTGGTCCAATTCTTTTAATAACCTTGAATGGACCACAGTATCTGAGGGATAATTTCGGAACCAAACCAGTATTTAGGCTCTTGGATTCCTTGGGGATTCGCAAATATACCATCGTTCCTTCATAGAACTCTCTAGGTGAACGATGTCTATTAGCATAACATCTGTCCCAATCTTGGGTACTTCTAATAGACTCCTTGGCAAACTGCAACATTTCCTGCATGTCTTGCAAGAAGGTCTTTGCAGCATCATTTTGGATTCCCTTTAATCCAACCATAACTGGTGACTTAGGTTGAAACCCGTACATAAGCATAAAAGGACTGTAACCAGTACTCGAATGCTTTGCACTGTTATAAGCAAATTCTATCATAGGTAGATAATCTTCCCATGAAGACTGTCTCTTAGAAACATATGCACGAAGCATATCTTCAACCAATTGGTTGACCTTCTCGGTACTGGCATCGGATTGTGCATGATTTGAGGAACTCATACTTGGAGTAGTTTCTAGCTTCTCAGAAACAAGATGCTTCACATGCACATGCTCTTCAGGATGATTGGGCATGGGCTGTCCATTGCTCATTTGATCCCTCCAAAGTTGATGCATTCTTTACTGCTAATGATGCTCAGTCCTGGTACTTTGATAGTGGTGCTTCCAAGCATGTCACATCTTGCAGACAGTTGTTTCATTCTTTAGCTGATGCACCTCGAGGGGGGACTGTCACATGTGCCAATAATGCTTCATATGCTATTAAAGGAATTTGAGATGTGCAGCTCACATCCATTTCAAGCCATCCTGTTACTCTGACAAATGTTCTTTTTGTGCCTAGAATTGAAGTCAACTTGATTTCAATTTCAGCAATTGCCACTTCAGGTTTGAGAGTTATTTTTGATGGCTACAGATGCCTAGTTTATGATCTTCGTGATGACAATGCCATAGTTCTCACTGGCACTTTGCAAAAGGGGCTTTATCACCTTGATCATCACTTAGTTGCACTTTCTATTGAAGCATTCGCAATTTCAGATTCACAGCTTGCTGAAACTCATCTTTGGCATGAGAGAATGGGTCATCTCAATTATAGAGCTCTTGCAAAGCTACATTCAGAGCAGATGGCAAATGATGTACCTCAAACTCACACAGTTTCCAAACATGTGTGTGAGGGTTGTCTTTTGGGTGAGATGCATCGGTTTCCTTATGAAAAGAATTGTTTAAAACTCTCACAAAGGAAATTGCAGCTAGTACACAGTGATATCTGTGGCCCAATGAGGACAAATGCCATTGGGGGGTATAAGTATTTCATGACTCTCATTGATGATTTCACAAGATATTGCTGGGTATATCCTTTAAAAGCCAAATCTGAAGTTTTCTTATGCTTTCAGAGATGGCTGAATATGGTTGAGAATGAATCAGGATGCAAGCTTGTCACCCTCAACACAGATAAGGGGGGAGAGTATATGTCAAAGGAGTTTGATGCATTTCTGTCTTCACGGGGCATTATTCACTCATGCACTACTCCTTACATTCCTTAGCAGAATCCTGTTTGTGAAAGAAAAAAACAGGTCCACAATGGAGATGGCCAGATGCATGCTTAAGGCCAAGTCTTTGCCCAATAAATTTTGGCTTGATGCAGTAATGTGTGCCAACTATGTGCTGAATAGATCACCTACACGGGCATTGAAGACTGTTACACCTTATGAAGCATGGAAAGGCAGGAAGCCTTCACTTTCACACATGAGAGTTTTTGGGTCTCTTGCATATGTTCATGTACCATCTCAGCTGAGACATAAGCTTGATGACAAGGCAATCAAATGCATATTTATTGGTTACAGCCAGGAGAGCAGAGGGTATCGGTTATATCAACCAAATACTGGGAAGATTATTGTCAGTAGAGATGTAATCTTTGCTGAACATTCAGCTTCTCCTCTTGTGGACTGTAAAGCAAAGCCAGATGTTGACATGTTTGATGCCTTTGAATCTTGGTTACCTTTGCCATCATTAGAAGATGATTTTGACCAGCAACATGAGCCTCTTGCAGGCCCTCCACTAAGCAATAATCAGCCACAACCTCATGCTGATTTGCAGGTTTCTCTTCCGGCACAAAATGATCCCGCTATTGATGATGCAGTCATTGAAGAAAGAGCTGTCAATAGACAGCAAAGGCAAGTTCCCAGATGGCTTCTTGATACATTGAGGGACAGCAAACAAGATCAGCCTTTTGCTGCCTGGACAAGATCAGGGAATAGAGAGCATGGTCACTTTCTTGAGTTTGCACTCCTTGCTACAGCTTGCAATGAAGAGCCTCTGTTTATAAAGATGCTTTTGACAGCAAAGAGTGGATGGATGCAATGAGAGCTGAGTTACAATCTATTGCCAAAAATGACACGTGGGAATTAGTAGATCTCCCTCCCGGCAAGCATGCCATTGGAATGCGGTGGGTCTACAAATTAAAAAGGAAATCTGATGGCAGCATAGATCGATACAAAGCCCGCCTTGTTGCAAAAGGGTATGCCCAACAACAAGGCATTGACTTCGAGGAGACATTTGCTCCCACATCCAAGATTACTACCATTAGATGTGTCATTGCCATTGCAGCCCATCATCATTGGCAAGTGCACCAGCTTGACATCAAAACTGCTTTTCTTCATGGGGATCTGCAGGAAGAAGTCTATGTCACACAACCTCCTGGCTTTGAGGTTGTTAATTCTGAAAATAAGGTATGCCGGCTTAGAAAAGCCCTTTATGGTTTGAAGCAGGCACCCAGGGCATGGTATACCAAAATTCATGCACACTTACTATCCCTTGGTTTTCAGAATAGTCCCACAAAAGCCACTCTTTATGTCCGTGGGAGTGGATCTGATTTTTTAGTGCTGATTTTATATGTGGATGATATGCTCATCACATGCCCAGATACTCAGCAAATTGCAGCTTTCAAGGCTGATTTGCAGCAGATTTCTGACATGTCAGACATGGGACAGCTCCATTATTATTTGGGCATTCAGGTTGCTCATGTTGAAGGGGGTATCATGATGTCTCAGTCCAAGTATATTGGATAGCTCCTTGATTATTTTCAGTTTGAGGATTGCAAGCCAATCGCTACTCCCGTGGACCCTGGCTTCGAATTCTAAGCTCATGATGGGAGCCCGCCATGCGATATCACTCTTTATCAGCAGGGTGTTGGATGCCTTATTTATTTATGTCACACCAGACCTGACTTGCAGGTATGCAGTATCTCAGCTCAGCAGATTCATGCACATGCCCAGTTCACAACATTGGCAGGCAGTGAAGAGAGTCTTCAGATATCTCATTGGCACTAAGGATTTAGCCCTCTTCTATGGTGATTAGGGTTCACTTACCATGCATGCTTACACAGATAGTGACTGGTCAGGATGTTCCGACACCAGAGTGTCACATACTGGCAATTGTTTTTTGCTTGGCAATTCATGTATCTCTTGGCTCAACAAGAAGCAATCAACAGTTGCCACGTCTAGTTGTGAGGCTGAGTACAGGGTAGTTTTCACCGCTACAGTAGAGTGTGTTTGGCTTCGACATTTACTTACAGATCTTGGTATTCGCCAAACATCCTCTACTATTGTCTACACTGACAGCCAGAGTGCTTTGGTCACTGTGCGTAACCCAGTGTTTCATGTGCGTACCAAGCATATTGAAGTTCACTATCATTATGTTCGGGAGCGGTTGTCAGCAGGAGACAGAGAGTTGTCCTATCTTCCCACAGAGGACAACATAGCAGATATGTTTACAAAGGCACTTCCTCGTCCCAAGTTCGGAGTTTTTCAATAGGCTTTACACTTGGTTCCCTTTGTTACATGATCTGACATCCCTTGTACATTCATAGGTGGCTATATCCTTTTGGATGAACATGCCACCATGACCAGAAAATACCTGGTATTTTGAGACGTTTTCAGAGTACTTCAGCCCATCCCATGGAGGGGGGTTTGTAGGCCATTCTCTGGTGGTTCTAGTGATGCCCTATAGGCCATGGTATGAGCCTTGTAGGCATAAATAAAGACACTTATAGTGTTAGTGTCTTTTAGGCCACATAGGACACTTAGTCCTGTGTGACACCTAGGACACTTAGTCCTAGGTCTAGGTACTTGTACCTTGTACTCCTTTGTTTTTGATCATCTAATCCAGGTTTAACGTGACGGCTAAGGCTCGTGCTACGTTTTGCTATCTGTACTCTCTCTCTCTCTCTCTCTCTCTCTCAAGCGATCCTACAAAAAACTTGTACCAACACTTCTAGAAACAATCCCTGAAGCAATGCACCAAACTAGGCTCCGTTCGGTGCACCCTCTGATGGAAAGTCGTCCTCTTCTGACATGCATATCTGTGTAGGCTTCAGTAGCTGCTCAAGGCTGAGCACTTTTGCAAAGTTCTGCTCCAATGTTGTACTGCAGATGGTGCTCTTCACACATGCGATGTGATCTGCAGGCTGAATAGACTCTCCAAGCTTTCCTGGCTGCTCTGAATGCAGCCCAATCCAAGCTCCAAAGAATGTTTGGGCCCCTGCATAAGGTCTCCTATTTATAGGGGAAAGCCCCCAGCAGCCTGGACGACTGGCCCCTGCAGACCAAGCCAACCAACTCTGATAGACTCACTGACCAGTCTGTCAGCCAACCAGTCAGCCCACAGATTGGGCCGATCCAGTCTGTTCACTGCCTGTTCACAGACCAGTTGACTAGCTTATTTAAGGCTTTTGTACCTGCGCAGCCTGTGGTCCTTTGTTTTATGCAGGTTTGCTGTACTTAGGTCTGTCCTTACACTCCTAGCCGGCTGCAGACCTTTCCTACTGCCCTGTCCAAGCTGTACTTGCTGTTGCCAGTGCTGCGCATTGATGCAATCTAAGGAATCCTGCTGTACCAGTGCAAGTACCTTCACACCCTTATCTTGGGGCATTGACCCTATTTTTCCAATCCCTTGTCTTAATGACACACTGTGGCCCAACATCAACCATGTCAAAACATTAGGAACATGTCACGAGGACGTGAAATTATGGGACTTTTGATTTGTGACTCTTGTAATTTGCGCGTGACTGCCTTGAGCCTTTGGGGCGCGCGGGCGGGACTTGGGGAATTAAAATTCCCTAGTGGGCCCTTGGGAATTGTGAATGTGCGCCCAGTTACTAGGCAATTAATTCTTAGGGCCGAAGTGTGCAAAAGGGGGGCCAAAAGAGTGGTACAATTAAAAATTGCTAATTTTAGCACAGGATTCCAAAAAGAGCAGAGAGCCTTGTTTTTAGGGGCAGAAGACCAAAATCAGTTCCAAAGGAGCCAGATCATCAGTTGCGAGTTGCCAGAGATCAAATCGCCATCTACCAGGAGCATCCAGAGCCTGCTAGGGGAAATCGCCATCATCTAGGGCTAGTTCCATTGCATCCAGAGTATGCCAGAAGAAATCGCACCTGATCTAGGATGTCTTCTTCAGGTTGTGATTTCAATTTCTGCCAGGATGTCTTCTTCAGATTGTGATTTGATCTCCAAGTCTTCCAAGTTGTTCCAGGTGACTGCGACTTGTTCCAGGTGATTGTGACCTGATCCAGGTGCTTGATGTAGATTGCGATTTGCTTTCCAGGCTGTCCAGGCTGTGCAGGGAACTTGCGATTTGATTCTGGGGAGCTTCTAGGTGTTGTTGCTGATTTTGGTAACTTGCCAGGCGTGGGTGTTCTCTTCTAAGCTGCGGCTGTGCTAGACCAGAATCAGCTTTTCTCTGTAGGATCTGGGGTTTTCCAGCCTTGGTGACCTATCCTCTGTGGATGCTGGGTAGAAGAAGGCTTGCTTTTTGCTTGCTTTTGCCGATCCTTGATTGGTTGCTGGCCAGTTATTGCGTTTGGGTTTCTTTCCTCACGAAGAAAGGTTGATTCTTGCTGTTGGGCAGTTGTCAAAGGCTTGTCTTGCAGTTGTTCAGCTGTGTTTGGCTGGTTGGGTGCTTGGTTATGCAATTGCAGGTGTAGCACAGACAATGGATGCTTTTGGGGTCTCTGTTGCATGCTTTGGTTGGCTGAGGACAAAGGGTTGCCTAGTAATTGGATGCCATTTCACCATTTGGAGTTGAGCAGGGAACTACAGGGTGGGCTAGACGGGGAGTCTGTGGGCGTTGGTTTACCTGTGGTGCAGCTTCCTAGAGACCTTTGTAATCAGCCGCTTGGTTTTAAATGAATGTTAAGGGGCGTTGACGTTTGGGGCTAATTGGTGTCCTTGTATTTGAGTAGGAGCGCTCTAGCTCCCTTGTGATTTGATCTGTGGTGCATAATTATTTGTCATTTTACTGTGTATGATGTAATTAAGTGGATCCTACCACCCTTTATGTTGTTGAGGCTGGTTTCAAAACATGTTGAGGAAGTCTTCTTGATGTGGTCGTGATTCCCACACCTCCAGTATCCCCTAGAAGTTCCCCTCAATGGTCTTGAACAACCGGGTCCAGTCTAGAACACTGGTCTGGTCCAAGTCATGAGCACTCTAATTCTAGTCAGTTGCGTCGCTCAGAAGCTAGGGAGTGACCAAACCTTTTGTGTCGCTCAGAAGCTAGGGAGTGACCAAACCTTTTAGATGCTCGTTGGGGAGAGACTAAAATGAAAATGTTTAGACTTCACAAGCAGTTGTAGCTTGAATGAAGAGATTTTGGACTACCTTTTGATTAGCCTTCTCCTTTAGTGCTAGCCTTCATCATGGCTGAGTCTGCCCTTCACCTCCGGAGTGCCGACAGGAACTCAGTACGAAGACTTTGTATAAATGGATGCTCAAGTATGTGTGGGTGTGTGGATTTGTATGTGTGAGAGCATATTTTTATACTATGGTCTACACCCACTGTTGGGCGTTGATGACGTCAGTGGGATGTCATAGTAGCTAGTCCCTGCTATGCATGATGGAGTTTATGGTTTTCAACCTTGTGAGTGACTATCATGAGATTGAAACTACACTATGTTGTGTTTTTAGAGGATGAGTTTGGGAATGTTCCTGGATTTCGATATTCAGACGATGGACACTTCTTTTGAGGCTTGGACCACTTTGAGGGACATGTACGAGCTAAACAACGTACCGAGGATTCTAGACCTCAAGATGCAGCCCTATGGCATGAGCATGGATGAGGGGGATTCAATACATGAATACATCACCAAGACGAAGGTGGTAAGGGACTAACTGGCAACACTTGGACAAAGGACGAGCTCGACTAGGATGGCTAGGCTATTGCTTGGCATGCTTTTGAGGAGCTACAATAGTTTCGTGACTACAATGATTGCAAGGTAGAGGGCGGCACCGGTCACATTTGATGAGCTGGTACCATTGTTTCTGTTGCAAGAAGCTCTAGAGAAGAAATACGATGATGGAATCAATGACAAAGCCCCTAAAGCTCAGGATGGGAATAAAGGCAAGGGCAAGGGTAAGCTTGACATAGGCAAGTCCAAGAAAGACAAGTTTGATGACGGAGCGGGCTCTTCAGATGAAGAAAACAAGAAAAAAGAGAAAGAAAGAGAAAACGTGATTCTATTGTGATCAGTTTTGCAAAGGATTGCAGAAAGAAGAAGGCAAATGAGGAGGAGGAGGCTAGCTCATATTCAAAGGAGTCAAAAGGTAATGCGATGGTCACCGGAGAGCTTTTCTTGGTGACATTTCTAGGTGTTGCTAAGGTTTAAAGTATACAGACCCCGATGTTACGGTGAGGATGTTTGACATTGGGAGATGGTCAAATGAGAAGTCAGGATCAGCATTGAGTGCTTGGAGCCATCTAGGTTCTTGGTTGGTATTGCTGACATAGAGGAGGATTCTTCGACAAGACATGTGGATTCAAAGTCAGTTGGATGTTGTGACTTAGAGGGGGACATCATAGGACTACACATGAAAGTTGATGGTCCAAGTGATTTGGATTTATGCTTGGGATTTGATTTCTCGAGTATGCCATTTGGTTACAGACCTTGCCACATGGAGGACAGGTTGAAATAGACCCTAAGATCATGGTGTCTGGATGTCTCCAAGCTGTTCACCATCATGAGCGGGGCAGTTGGAGGATGTTGGTGCCTAGAGTGCTTGAATTCAAAGGCGATACATGACTACAGGAGGTGGTGCAATGTGGTGCTACCAAAGATGGACCCGTGTACTAGGGTGGTTTGCTTGTATGGGACCGGACCTAGCGGAGCAGGAGCCACTGGGTGAAAAGCCAAGAAGTGATATCGACACCAAAGTGCTACGACATGGGGTCACCTCCCCCATCTTTAAGCCCCCATAGTTGTGAACCTAGAGATGATGTGGCTGCCATGTGGGCAGCGTTCAAACAACAAAAGATGTAAGCATGGGGCTGCCACATGAGTAGTATACGGGCTGCCATTTGGGCAGCCCTAGACTTGCACAATGGGTAATTGCTCCCCATCCAGTCTGCCTATCTCCCCAAAATTCTGAATAGCAAATCTTTGGGCCATGACAACGAACTGAGAAGAGATAGAGTAAGAAAGTTACACACCTGTGTGAACCTGAGCCTCCCTCATTCTTGCCAAGGGCACAATCCTCTAGATGTCAAAGTAGATTCTCCCAAGCTCTGAATCAAGGTCGTCTTTCAGCAAGGTCCTTGCCTTCAGGCTCCATTTCTCGTGAACTTCCGATCAGGATGTTAGAAATGACCCAAACAGAGGATATCCGCAACGGAAGACTGATAGATAGCCTAGGAATTCACACGGAAATGTTTAACTACTGAATCAAAACTTCTTTACTTGTGTGTGCTCAACATACATGTGTGCAGACCAGTAAACAGACAAATTTCCAAGAGAGAAATAGAACCAATACAAACAGCAAAAGATGTAAGCATGGGGCTGCCACATGGGCAGCACATGGGCATCTGGCAGTTTGCAGCCAGCCTGGTTCTGGGCCCTTTGGTAAGAATGGTGTTTGACATCATGGAGGGTGCATAATGGCTAAGAGACTTTGAAGTGGATGAACAGGAATCCTGAAGGTTGAGGTCCATCATTAAGCTCAAGTACAGTTTTGTCGGCTTTGCATTTCTTTTTGTTACCTTGTTGCCTTTGCATTTATTTTTGCTACTTAGTTTGTGTGTTAAAAGATGGGGAATGGTCTTGGTCACACAAAAGTCTATTCCTGTGTAGTTCTTATTTAGGAAGCTTTTCCGTTATTCTAATATGGTAGATGATATTTAGTTCTTTATTTGTATCCATAAATCATCTGAGGCATTTCTTATTACTTTTAACTGCCACTGGTATATCTTTAGCATCACAGAAGAACTACATGCAGATGCATATTTACCTCTTTGGTTTTTCACTAACAGATATGCATGTCGTTTTGACACATTCTAAATACATTCAGTCTAGGTCCCAATCCTGATGCACAAATGACATCCAACGGTCGCATTTCATGAAGAGAAGTGATGGCCTTGGTCGAGTTTAATGAAGCCATGACGTTGACTGCCTCTGAGTCCAGGATGCGATGTTTTTACTTCCTATGTTTCCTCTTTGAACATTTATCAGGACCGTTTGAGCCCTTTTCTGCTCTACTTCTCCATCAAACTTTTTTTTTCCCCACAAAAGGGACCCTATGTGCCTTGCTTCTGTAAAGAAGTAAGTGTTATTTCAGCTTGTGAGCTTTGCTACACTTTGCTGATGACATTTACTATGCTGATGGTGATATCTAATTATTGTAGTGTCAAACAAACAGAAATGGCTGAGGATATGTGAAGAAGAACAAGTTTGGATGGACTCTGCTCACATTGGTTCCATTTTGATGTATTTGCTGTCATCGTCAGGACAAAGAGCAGCTCATGGCGAATTTGCGGAAAGAATTGAGGATTTCTCATGATGAGCATTTAAAGTTCATAGAGGAGGTCGGAGCAAATGATACACTTCGCCGAATCAGGTTTAGTGTCTTCTTCAATATATTGGTTTCATAAAGATGTGTGTTTTTAAATTTAGTTTCCAGGAGAGTTTTGACAGCAATACTGCAAAAGTTGACAGGTAGTCTACATGCTGGCCTTAATCATGACAGAGTATCCCTTCATCTCTAGATCTTTGGCAATCTCATGATAATAATTTTATTTACAATCTCATTGTAAGAACATTATGTGTGTGAGTGCTTGTATGTGTGTATCGCGCATGCACACATTGACTTAATATCTGCTATTGGGTCCCGATGACGTAGCTAGTCCTTTCTATGCAATGTGCATAATGATTATTGGGTGGTATAAATGAATTCATTTTGTAGAGGTTGAGTGTTGACTCCTGACATATGTTCTAGTTGAACCAGGATGTGGCTCGAATTTGGACGAATTTCGAATCATCAATCATATCTGGAAAGCTCATTGGTGCTATAATATTGGAACTATTATTTACTTGTTTAGCTTTGTCTGTATCTGGCATATAGGGAACGAAAGCCACAGTTTGATGAACACATGGGTCTACCTCCTATTTTATCTGCTGCTTGGAAGAAGCAGAAAACTGCACATGCCCCGCATGCTTCTTTGCCGCCACCTGCAACAAAAGCTACTCCAGTCCCATGTTTCAGTTTAACTCCAACAGCTGCTGTTGGAAAAAAGGGGACATCAGGTGGTTCCAGAGGCAAGAAGAGCAAAGGGGTATGCCGGTCTGTTCTGAATTAAGCTTTGATTTGGCAATTTGACTAGCAATCATCAGTACGTTTGATTGTGGGTTTGCCTGAAATCTGCAGGTTCGAAAGCAGGAAAATGTTTCTACTCCGACTCCACCACCGCTCTCAACAGGGCCTTCTGTTGGAAGAGGTTCAGCTCCAACGAGCAACAGAGATATTGCTCTAGCAGAAGATGTTCCCATTGATCCTTGGATAGGAAAAAGAGTCAAAACAAGGTGGCCTGAGGACAATGCATTTTATGAAGCAGTGATAGCAGATTATAATGCAGAAAATGTAAGCTCCTGTTCTGGTAAAATTGTTGATGCCCGTGATGGGCATTCTTAAAATATTTGTCATCATCTGTACTTATTTATAGTTGACACCTGCACTTGTGTCCCCGTAGGACTTGATCCCCTGCACTCCCGTATGTGTCGAATAGGGATTACAGACTATCAACCTGTTTATAAACTGTGGGCCTGGTAGTTTTGAAATATCGTCTCATGGATTAAACTGTAGACCTCATAGATTGATTGGAAGGCATCACTTTTGAATGAAATAGTGGCTCCATATTTATTGATTTTGTGGTTATTTCTCCCAAAAGTATAAACAATTGCAGTGCAACAAATTCACGTCATTTGGGTTGTCTTTGTCAATGCAGTAGATGAGGTAGATGAGATCACTAGTTCTCTTAAGAAACCTTTGAAGACAAAGTCAATTCTTGTGTTGATAATATGAAGAAGCAATTTTTTGATGTGAAAGTGTTAAACATTTAGGAAGAGAGCGAAGGAGAAATGTGGAATGAGGGACGGAGGCAAGATGTCACAAAGCAACACAAAGTTGAAGTATTGATTGATCACAAAGAAGATACAAGTCACAAAGATGTCTCACACACTCATGTACAAGAATTTAAGTAGGCAAGTGGAAGAGTCCACTTGTCGTTCACTACACACTCTACCTCCAAGTTTCTCACATGCAAGGAGGTGATTACAATATGTTGCCACATAGCACCCACATATGTCTCATCTCTAACAAATGAGTATAACTTTAGGCTTCCACTCCACTTAGGTATTCATAGCCCCAATGTGGTATTGGATGCTATGATCAACTAATTCTCAACACTCTCTCTTGATCAAGCATCCTTACCACGCAGGGTGTGCTACACCAAGGAATCACTAAGGACTCACTAAGAACTTGTTTGATCACAAAGAAGAATAAGCGAGGTTGGCTTCATGGTTGGATGAGGTATCCTTATGATTAAGGTTTTGATCTCCCTGCTTCTTGTGGCACTCCTTAATTAAATGTCCAAGCTGTTAGAAACTCATTGTGCCCACCTGTGAGCCCCCGATTTGAGGGGACAAGGGGCAGTGAGAGGAGGGCTGGGGAGAGAGAGAGATTGAGGCCGGCATCATAGGCAACCAGCACACGGGCTGGTTGCAGCCTGCAACAGCAGGTAAAACGGGGCTTTAGTCCTCACATGGAGGCTCCTGCAGCAGCGCAGACTGGCTGCACAGGGCACCCTTATATAGGGGCCTGTGGCAGGCCAAGTCGGCCCAACCAGGGCCAACCCTGGTCGGTTTTCTAGGGCCCATGTGGTCGGCCACCAGACAGGGTACCAACCCTGCTGATCGGTCAACTCAAGGGGCCTGGGCAGTGCCTATAAAAGGCCTACTCCTCCATTCATTCCAGCATTCAGTGCAAGACTGAAAGCCCCTCTCCAAGGCTGTGTTCAGCACTCAGATCTGGAGCAGTTGGTGAGAGAGAGAGTCCATCAATATTCTCCAGCACTTTGCTGTGTTTTGTATTGCTCCCTTGCAGCTATTTTTCTGCCCACCATCTGGTGGATGAATATACTCTCTTTCTCTGTCCGTCCATATTTATTTCTGAGAGAGTGTTTGTTGCATTTGTGATCATCTATTTGAGTCGAGTGTGTGTAAGAGTTGGAGAGATCTTGGGTGGAGGTTTGAGTGATTCATTCCCTCTTGATTTCTAACACAAGCCGCTTGTAGTAGTAACAGATATGTGGCTTTTTCACAAAGAGAGCGTCCTCACGTGGACCTTTACTTTCTTCATCCTTTGAACAGGTCGCATCTTGCTCTTTTTCATTTCCATTCTCCTTTCTTTAAGCGATTTGTGTCTCCTCCAAGATCAGAGTGGCAGTTGCATCACTAAGAGTTAAGGTAGATTGATTTGCTAAGGTAGACACACATGCTTCAAAAGTCTCAGGCATGCTGGCAAGAAGAACAAACATAGCTTCTTCATCACTTATAGCTACCCCACCACTAGCAAGTGATCCACCAAGGCATGGAGATTACCAATATGTTCGCCCACTTCCACACCTTCGTTTGTCGCATTTACTTGACCAAATACACATTGGAGATGTTTCCAAGCTTCATGCAAAGATCTTGTTGAAGCCACCTAGTTGATCTGGGAATTAAACAAAAGCTAGCAATTAAACCAAACATACACCATATAAGTTAGATGTGTGCGCAAGTCGAGCAATTGGATTCTTGAAGGGTATGAAGCAGATGATTCTTGATTCCAGATGGGATGAACTATCCAATCTGGAAAGTCAAGATCCGAAGCCATCTGTTGGCACGGAAGCTGTGGAAGATAGTGATTGGGACCGTGGAGAAGCCGGAGGACATTGTGGACAAAAGAGGTGAAGTTTTATTTGAAGCAGCGGATGAACTTAGTGCATGGGTAGAGAGGGATGCTCAAGCCTTAGCAATGCTAATTAGCACGACAGCAGATGCTGTGATAGCATCAGCTTTATAATCTTGATATGAATGAGGGTGATAGTGTGCATGACCATCTGGCAAAGGTGAAAGTCGTGCGGGACCAGCTCGCAGTGGTTGGTCAGAAGGTGGACTCGAGTCAGTTGGCGTTGCTCACACTCCACAAGTTGCCACGGAGTTTCAAAAGTTTTGTGACTACGGCCACTGTGGGTCAACGGACTAAGCCAATCACCTTTGAGGAGCTTGGCCCACTCCTACTTTAGGAGGAGGCTCGAGAGAAACTCTTTACACAAACCGACGAGAAGGCATTAGTGGCCAAAGACAAGCCGTGAAAAGGCAAGCCAAAGGAGTTCAAGAAGTCAGAGGACACTGACCGAAAGAAGAAAATGAAGTGCTATTACTGTGAAAAGCTTGGCCACTCCGCCAAAGAATGCCGAAAGAAGAAGGCGGATCAGAAGCGGAAGAGAGAAGCCATAAACAAAGAAGAGCCTAAGAATGATTCTACCAATGTGACGATTGGACATTTGTTTTTAATCAATGAACATTGTTCAGCGTATGCAGGTAGTGAAGGAAAAGAGGGTTGGTATGTTGACAGCGGTGCTTCAAAGCACATGTCTAACAGAAAGACTTAATTCAAAACCGTGGAAGTACACACCCGGATTCCAAAGTTTCTGTCGGGGATAGCCGGATGTGTCCTGTGAAGGGCATCGGTAGCATTACTTTCATTACAACCGCGGGTGAGGAGAAGGATATCTCTGGAGTACTTTCTGTACCCAACCTTTGCAAGAACTTACTGTCTGTAAGTCAGATGGACAAAAACAACATGGCAGTTCTCTTTCAAGATGGCAAGGTCATCGTGACATCCAAAGCAAATGGACAGATGGTGGCTCAAGGAGTTAAAGAGAACGGACTGTACCGCCTCAGTGCAATGTTGGTTCATGAAGACAACGGAAAGTCCAAACTTTGGCATGAGCGCTTCGATCATGTGAGCTATGGAACCTTGGCTGAAATGTCAAAATCGAAGATGGTGGATGGACTTCCACCAATTACAGGAAAGCATGGTGTATGTAGGGCTTGTCTAGAAGGCAAGCAGCACAGGGATAAGTTCCCACAAGAGGCCTCGTTTCGGGCCAGCAAACCACTTGAGTTGGTTCATGCCGACATTTGTGGCCCAATGTCTACAGCATCATGGGTAGGATCTAGGTACTCACTTCTCTTTGTGGATGATTTCAGTAGAATGACCTGGGTGTATTGCTTGGCCAAAAAGTCACAGGCTTTCGAGAAGTTCAAGGATTGGAACGCTAGAGTTGAAAAGGAGACAGGGGAGGATGTCAAGACGTTCCGTACAGACAGGGGGGGAGAATTCACCTCAAATGAGTTCAACACATTTTGTCGCAAGCATGGGATCAAGCGACAACTCACCACAGCACATACTTCTCAGCAAAACGGGGTAGCCGAGAGGCAGCATAGAACCACCACGGGGACATGGCTTGCTATGCTCCGAGGTAGGAACCTTTCTAAAGCCTATCGGAGTGAAGCTATCAATACAGCTGTACACATTCTCAACAGGACCAAGATGAAGGCCGTCAAGGGTAAGACTCCATATGAGGCATTTTATGGTAAGAAGCCCTCTATCACTCATCTTTGCATTTTTGGTTCTAACGCATGGGTGCATGTGCACAAGGAAGACATGACCAAGCTTGATTCCCGGAGCAGAAAATGTATCTTTGTTAGATATAGCGAAGAATCCAAGGCCTATCGACCTTCAACCCAGTAAAGAAGCAGATCCTTATTAGTCGGGATGTTGTCTTTGAGGAAAAGGAACCTGAACCCCAGGAGGAGCCTCAGATTGGGGAGGAGGAGATTGTTCAACCCCTGAATCCACCCCGCCCCAGGTTGACCATCCAAGAGGTGGCGAAATTGGAAGCTGATGTTCCACAAGGTACTGAGGAAGAGCAGGATGTTCCAGAAGCAGTTTCAGTTCCTCCTCCCACTGAGAAGCAGAAGAGGTTGCCCCAATGGTACCTACGGACATTGGAAGACTCTCGGGTCACCGAAATACCTGAGAGTAGCAGTTCTGGATTGCGACGGTCCCAACGTCTTTAGAAGACCCCATCCGTGAATTTTGCGTTGGTGGCTCAGCTTGAAGAGCCAAGGACCTTCGAGGAGGTGAAGGACCATCTAGAATGGTAGGCTGCCATGCAGGCAGAGATGGATGCTATCCTGAAGAACAATTTCTGGGACTTAGTGGCCAGGCCCTCGTGACGGAAAGTCATCGGCACTAAGTGGGTATACAAACTTAAATACAAATCAGACGGCAGCTTGGATAAGTATAAAGCAAGGTTAGTGGTCAAAGGTTTTGCTCAAACTGAAGGCATGGGTTTTGATGAAACTTTTGCTCCCACAGCTCCCATGGTTACTATCCGGACAGTGATTGCCCTTGCTGCCCAATTCTAGTGGCCTATTTAAATGGATGTGAAGTGTGCATTCCTTAATGGAACCTTGGAGGAGGAGGTATACGTAGAGCAGCCACCGGGCTTCCAAGATCCAGGGTCCCCATTAAAGGTTTGCAGGTTGAAGAAGGCGCTATACGGGCTGAAACAGGCCCTAGAGCTTGGTACCAAAGGATTGATGTATTCTTTCAGAAGATAGGGCTAAGTCGGAGCCCTTTTGAGGCAAACCTCTACTTGTTCATTGAGAAGGGGTTGCGATTAGTACTCATCCTCTATGTTGATGATCTTATCTTGACAGGTGACAATGTCAAGAAGATTTCTCAGGTCAAGGAGCTACTCATGTCTGAGTTTGAGATGATTGACCTTGGGTTATTACACTACTTCCTTGGGATAGAAGTAAAGCAGGCCAAAGATAGGATCTTCATTTCACAGGAGAAATATTATAGAGAACTTCCGAAGAGATTTCAGATGGAGGATCGCAAGACAGCACTAACTCCAATGGAGGTCGGGCTCAAGCCAAGTGTTCACGACACATCTCAGCCGGTCGATACTCCTTTGTATCGACGATTGGTAGGAAGTTTGCTTTACGTTACCAATACTCGACCTGATATTTGTTATGGAGTTGGGCTGTTATGCTAGTTTCTGCTTCTCCTAGGAAGAGTCATTGGGATGCAGGTTTACGAGTGCTGAGGTATCTAAAGGGTACTTGCACCTACGGGATCACCTATACCAAAGGCATCGAACTAGGCGGGTTCTGTGACAGTGATTGGGAGTCCTATTGCAATGTGATGTTGAGGTTTTTGGGCCCAAATATTGACATATTTATCATCAGGGCATTATGCTTCTTTATACTGCATGCAATTATTTCAGCTTCCCGACAATGAAGGTCCATGCATGTGGGTATCACAGGGAGAGCCCATATGTTTTCCAATTCCTTCATGGCCACATGCAAAAGGCAAGCATAAATGGGAATCATGCTGTTGAAATGAATGGCTCTACAATTGCAGGACTTGCAATTATATGCATTTTCGTACATTTTATTCTGCCGAAGCCAAGCAAAATAGAAAGTTGGCACTGGAGTAATTTTTATGTTAGTTCCTTATTCTTCCAAGAATTTTTATTATCTAGCCTTGAATGATTGACTTGAATCTTAATTTTTGATTGTTTGACGTGCTTGTATGGGTTTATAGTAATTGTACACATATATGCATGCATGTCTGTGTCTGTCTGTTTGCCTGCGCATGAGGTGGAGTGTAATAATTCCCATTGATATAGTTATAATCTTTACTTGTAAAAATGTGCATCATTACTTAGAGGCTGGTGCTATGAAATATATTTATGCTTATAGAATACCTTTTGATTTCATCAATTACTGCTCAGAGTCTTTGCTTCTCGCAGAAGTTTGGTTGTGGAAAATTTAAGATCAAGTGGACTCATCTTGAAAAAGATCTGATACTATAGATAATGCTATTATTGTTTGGGCAGGGTTTGCATGCACTTGTATATGAAATGAACACCGAACATGAGCAGTGGGAATGGGTTGATTTGAAGCAGGTAGTATACTTTGCTTAGTGACCTCAATTTCATCCATAGTCATGGAATTCTAGTCTTGTTTACATTTTTAGTTTCTCTTCTTAATCCTAATTTTGATTGGCTGCATGGTTGTAATTATGCCTTGTGCGCTGGATAATGGTATGCAGTTGCCACAGCATGATCTGGAGATTGTCAGTGGACCAGCCATGCCTGTCACTGGTAAAGCTACAGGCATGAATTTTACTGGAGGAGGTCAAGGGACTGCAAGTAGAGGCAATACAAAAGCACGTGGAAGAAGTGGTCTGATGTCTCCAGTCGTCATGGGTAGAAACACGAGTAAAGGGCTGAACAACTCTTTAGAGCAATCTAATCTTTCAGGAATGCCTACAAGAAATTGGAAAGGTTCAGCACCTGAAAATGGAAGTGAATTGAAGGGATTGCGGAGATTTCAATTGCCTTCACTTGATGCCCTTGTTAAGGAGGTTTGCTTCTCATTCCCTCCTGGTGTACATTTTAAAGGTGGAGTCCCAACACAGTAGCATTTCGCTATACTGCCAGCTTGGATTATTACCTTTTACTTTTCCATTAGCAATGTTGAATGCATGTCAGGAATCTCTCAATGGACTAGCAAATTTCCCAGTTTATTCATCCCATGCAGAGAGTAGGGTGCAAATACTGATATGAGATCAGTGGGTTAAAAGTTTTTGACAGGATTGAGTCAAGGGTTAGTATCAATGGAAAACCTTGATAATGTTCCAGTGAGGGTAGTGATTCTACAAGTTCATTTTTGTACTAACATAGAGGAAAGTAATGCTCTTAAAGGGGGGGAGAGGGGGGGTGGGGGCATGCAGAAGGATGGAGGGTAGGCGGAGGGGGAGAGAGCAGGGTGAGAAAGGGAGAGCGGGAGCAAGGACATGGAATCCTAGAGGTATACTTATTGTTAGGCAGCATTGGGGCATTGATCTGTTTTGTGCAAATCAATGCATATTCATGGCTTGCATGTTATAGAACCAAAGAAGGGGAAGAAGACAAGACCCCATCTGCTTTTTTGTTAATGGAACCAATGAAATGCACAAACTGTTGTCGGACCCAATTACTTAATAGAGCGTGTGTAGCACCTTGGGTGTCGGCTATGACATGCCAGAGATATGAAAATGCAAGACAAGTGGGCATACCAACTAGGCCTACAGGTTATTTGGGAAAAGGCCAACCAAGCTTAGTTTCACATATTAGTCTTAGATCAGTCGCATTTTGTGGGAATAGATATACAAAATTGCAATGGTGACAATGGGATCTAAATCTGAGTGTAATGTGTTAGATAGTTAGCAGCACTTTAGGCATTGGGCGAAGAGGCGTCTTTGTGTTTTAAGCTTTCAAGCATTGAAAATGTTTCTTTGTTTAAAGCAGCAAAGACTCTAAATTCTTCACTTTTTCAATGGAATTATTCATCAGACTCCAAATTCATGCATGCTTTCAATGGAATTACTCATGAGCAGTGTCTGCGAGTACGTCTCTGAAAGTAGTCACTTCGCTTGCTGTAGAAGCTTTAGAGGCTCTTCATGCTCGTTAAAAAATTGTAACAAAAAGCTTCTTTCCACTATTGTTTTTAATCGTCATTTGCAATAGTTTAGGGATTTTTCAACAAAGAAGAATTTGCAAGTATTGTGTTTTGTGAGTCTTGCACTTGAACTTTTGGTTATGATTGTCGTGGCAAATTTTACTTGTTATGTGCTATTCATATTGTGATTTGCAACCAAAGTAGAACTAAAAGGCTGATTGTAGATTCTAATGTTTTGAGTGTCTTGTACTTGAGTTTTTAGCTTCATCCCCTTACTCTTTAGAATCGATTGCTTTGACATTTGGATACACAAGAAGTATGTGACCTTCCCCTAGCTTTGTTCCCAAATATTGTGACCATAAGAATACTCATTAAGAGTTATGTTGGGTTTGAACTTGTCCTTAACGAAGTTCTTGTTAATTTTTTAAAATCTGTGTCTGTACCTTTGCTTTAATAATTGAAGTTATGACTAAATAATATCCGTGTGTGGCTCACAGATCGACAAAATTGCTAAGGAGGAGGACTTAATGAAGATTTTAAGTGTAAAGAGGGCAGCAAAGGTTGTCTTCATAGTTTTGATGGATGCCTTTTCGAGGGCGGAATCTTAAATACGTTGTATTTAGTTCATTATTCTATTGTTTGACTTTTGAAATACCTTGTGAGGAGACAATAAGATATGAAGGAAGGAATGCACATTGTGAGATGTGTACCACAGTGCTCGTGTAATTTACTAGATTGGATGCATATGGGATGATTTGCAAGGATGCTCACGCTTGAGAAAATGATATTTTGTAGGAACATGAAGAACTTTTAAGAAAGGCACTAGCTGAAATTGGAGAATCTTCAACAGAGGGAGAAAGTGGTAAGTTGTCTGTATGATGATGCTCGTTTGCCTTGGTAGATATTTGTATGCAATTATATGCCTGCGAACACTATGCTCAGAAGGTAACATGGTGAAGCTCGATCCATTTAGTTAGTGATACCCTCTCTTTTTCACCATGCATAGACAATGAGTCATAACTTATGGCTTAAAAAAATCTTTCTGTTAAACATGTTTCCTTTTGTCAACATAAGATATAAAATAGTAGTGCATGTAAACAAATGATCACCTCGAATATGAAAATGTGGACGTGTACATGATGGACATTGATCAATCAGAATAGGTTGCATGTTGTTGCCTTTGGCTACTTGAAAAATAGCTTGATGTGTAGAATATATTTTTTGGAAATGGATCTGCAAGTGCACAGTTTGAGGTCATGGGCTATGCTTGGGCATCTTGAAAGAAAAGGGTTGGATGCCTCGGGAGGTCTCTTGTTGCACTAATTCTGCTCATGTTTTCCTTGTTTCACTTTCTCGTCTCTTTGCTCCTCTGCGCCTTTTTTAGGCTTACGACTCATGCTGCCGCGTGGTTGTTCTTGAAATTCAAATGCATTGACGGACATTGGACTTTTTCTTGTTGCTTCAGACTCGGCTAGAGGCTTAGAGGCTGTGGTTCTTCACAATTATAATCCATGGGAATGTTGTGAGGATTGTTGGTTTGTTTGCATATTAGTAGAAGGATGGTCAAACTTTCATGCTGTGGTCTTATGAGGCTCCATATGAATGAGCTCTAAGGAAAATGATATCCCTGGCAGAGGTGTATGGAGGGTAGGGATACAATAATGTTAGCAAACGAGTACTAAATAGTGAGTCTAGCCTGTTGGGTCTGTAAATTTTTTAGCAATATTGCTGAAAGGTTTCTAGTACATGGAACCATGTTACGTTTGCGATGAGTGCAGCGGAAACTGATCAGAAAGAGAGAGTGCACACACCACAAGAAATGAACTGCAAAAGAGGAGAGAGACTGCAAGGGATCTCAGGGAAAAGCCCTCAACTGCTAGGCAGAACCTCTGCTCAATGAAATGGTACAAGAATGGGGAAAGGGCCCTATAAATAGGGTCCCCCTCACAGCCAACCTATTCCAAGCAGCCGACCAGGCTGGTTGACCCAGGGTTGGCTGTAACCTGACCTACAGGTCAGTGTAACCAGCTGGTGGGGGGCCTAGTTGCACCGCGCCCCCCCTGCCCCCCCACCTAAAACTCAGTGCCTTGGTGGCACCTATGTGGCCACCTTTGGCAGCAACACAAGAGCCCTGGGGCGTGCCGAAACTGCTTTGCACCCCCCTGCAGCTAGGGCCTCTCCAAGTCCCGCCCACAGGGCCCGGAACCATGGCCTGAGCTGTGCCATACTGGTCTGCATAGATCTGCTCCCCTCCAGGCAGCCAGATTGCTGCCCCAGGGGTGACTAGATCTAGCACAAGACCTTGGCGGACAACCCTCCCCTACACTATTTTCACATGGGGCAGGCACACCCACAACTAAGGCCGTCGCTTCTACTCTACACATGGTAGATCAAGAGATGCAAAACCCCTCTCAGCTCCTGAACGTATCACTCTAGGAAGCTGGGTGTGCCGCTGGAGCATCTTAAGGAATGCATTGCATGATCCACTGGGCACAAGTATTGTTAGAAGAAGTCCCCTCTTGGCACAAACCATCTCAGCACGATCACTGGAAACCTGTATTGCTACTCCCAGGCTACTGGTGCAAGGCAAACTCCTTTGGTTTGGTAATGTACTGGTACAACCATAGCTATTTCCATATGTTACCATACGCATACGTCATACGGATATGGAAGTAAGATTGGCGTATGGTTCAGACCCTGGGGCTGAATCATACATGACCCTAATTTACCATTAAAAAAAGAGAGGGAAATATACATTGTACACATTTAATTGACAGAGAGCTACAAAACTTTCAACTTCAGACTTCAAACTTTAAACTTGTATTAATTTTAAAGTCATGATTCGTGAAATAGTCTAGGGACCAGAGTCATCGGGATTTTGATACATTGTGATAGAGCAATACTACACCAAAACATAATGATCAAAGGTAGCAGGTAGTAGATACTAGAAAATTGGAAGGAGGTACTCCACCAAAACATCAAAGGTAAAACTTCAAGGTTGCCAAGCTGCTAGCTGCCACAGCTGGGAAATAAAGCTGAAATGCATCACAACTGATGAGGCTCAAGCGTCAAGCTGTATCGTCATCCTCATCTGTATCGTCATCCTCATCCTTGTCTCGGTCATCATTATTGTCACCATCAGTTCCATCCTCCTCCTCCTCCTCCTTATTCTCATCCTCATCACTATCATTCTCATTTGCCTTGCCATGGGACTCCAAAAGACAAGAGTTGCTTGAAGCTGCAGCAACATCCATCCTTCCTGTAACTAGAGGGGCTGGAATCTCCTCTTCAATATTCTTGGTCCAAATTCCTTGGAATGACAAAGCTCTTGATATCTCTGTTTCTAAGAATCAACATAATGTTTGTAGATAACACTCAGAGAAGCTTCCCATCCGCTTCTTCTTTGACTTTCACAAGTAGGACTAGAGATAGTTTTGAAATGATTGCTTCTTCCAAGGGCTCTGTATTCCCCTCGGCTTCTTTGGCTGCAACTCCTGTGAGACAAAGGGGAGTAGAATGCAAGAGTGAACTGAACGTCTGAATAGAAGAAGTGAGAAGTACAAGAAAGAGTGACAAAACCATTATCCTATCCACAACCGTAGTTAGGGATTGGATTGTGGTTAGGGGAAAAACCTCAATGAGGGAAAAGTGCCCTTAACCTAATTATTACATTACATTGGCCATTTGCCTAGAATATACCAATAGTTCTAACACCCCTTGCAGTGTCAATGTGGTGTACAAGGTAGTGATCAATCACCAAAAGGAGATAAGCTTAGGGCATTGCGAAATGCCTCAAACTTCTCACGTGGAAGTGCTTTGGTGAAGATGTCTGCAACATTGTCATGTAGATCATATTGATCTCCCCTACATGCAACTTCTCTCTGACATAATGATAATGAACCTCAATGTGCTTCGTGCGAGCATGAAACACATTTGCAAGTTGCCCCCCTTGGGAAAGATTAAGCCGTAAGACTTTGTGCCTTGCAAATAACAGAAGATGCGTTTAATAGCTTGCCAATGTGTAGTCTTTGGGTTGTGCATATACCTGCTCACTAAAGATATTGCATAATGAATATCGGGCCTTGTATTGCACAAATAGATGAGGCATCCAATAGCCTGGCTGTAAAGTGTGACATCCTCTGATTCACCTGCATCATACATAGTAAGCTTCAGCCCTGGCTCCATGGGGTTGGCTATAGGCTTACAATCATGCATGTTGAACCTATCCAAGAGCTTTTGCACATACTTGGATTGAGACATAACGATGCCACCCTTGTCTTGTATGAACTGAATCCCCAAATATAAATTTAACATGCCCAAATCTGTCATGTCAAATTCAGCTTTCAACTCAGCTTTGAAATCTGCAATTATTTCCTCATTTGACCAAAATATCCCCCCCATCCTTCTTGATGCAGAGGGTGCTTTCCATGGGACTATTATGTAACCCCTTACTTGCCAGGAATGCACAAACTTTCTTGTCTGCTCTTCTTGCAACAAAAGTCCTACCTATCTGTGAAAAGAGAGAGGCTGTCTCCCTCAGTGACAAATTTAGCGAGGTGTGGAAACTGAGATAAGACTCAGGAAGAGAATTCAGAGTGGTGGTAATCATTTCTAAATCCGAAATAACTTCATCTATGTTCAAAAACTGTTTCCTCAAATGTTGAAGTTTTGTGAGGTGAGGATTGATGGAATCTCCCTTATCCATATGTGTGAGATAGCTCTCTCTTTAGGAAGGAAACACTAGCATCATTTCTTATTGCAAACATGCTCTCTAAAATCTCCCAAGCTGCCTTCGAGGTCTCGCATGACCAAATGTGAGGAATAATGAACCTCTTGACAGAAAGATAAAATAACAGAAAGATGCTCAAGTATAAATGGATGCTCAGATAAAATGACTTTGTATAAATGGATGCTCAAGTATGTGTGGGTGTGTGGATTTGTATGTGTGAGAGCATATTTTTATACTATGTTCTACACCCACTGTTGGGTGCTGATGACGTCAGTGGGGATGTCATAGTAGCTAGTCCCTGCTATGCATGATGGAGTTTATGGTTTTCAACCTTGTGAGTGACTCTCATGAGATTGAAACTGCACTATGTTGTGTTTTTAGAGGATGAGTTTGGGAATGTTCTTGGATTCATCTAGGTATATGCTTGTGCCGTATTAGCGGACATGCAAATTTCACCTTGTGAAGTTTTCGTCCAAGTTGCGGCCTACTGGTATTGTGATAATTCTTTCTATCTTAAATGGTGTGTTGCCCTAGCAGCTAGATTTAGATTTAGATGCTCGTTGAGGAGAGACTAAAATGAAAATGTTTAGACTTCACAAGCAGTTGTAGCTTGAATGAAGAGATTTTGGACTACCTTTTGATTAGCCTTCTCCTTTAGTGCTAGCCTTCATCATGGCTGAGTCTGCCCTTCACCTCCGGAGTGTCGACAGAAACTCAGTACGAAGACTTTGTATAAATGGATGCTCAAGTATGTGTGGGTGTGTGGATTTGTATGTTGTGAGAGCATATTTTTATACTATGGTCTACACCCACTGTTGGGCGCTGATGACGTCAGTGGGGATGTCATAGTAGCTAGTCCCTGCTATGCATGATGGAGTTTATGGTTTTCAACCTTGTGAGTGGCTCTCATGAGATTGAAACTGCACTATGTTGTGTTTTTAGAGGATGAGTTTGGGAATGTTCCTGGATTCATCTAGGTATAAAATAACAGAAAGAGCTTGTGCATCCCTAGAATCCCATCTTTTCTGATCTGCTGTGGGAGTCATTGGAGTAGCAGCTACTGTTGCAATCACTTGTGCTGCATTTTAACCTCTACCCTTGCCTCCAGCTGTAGGAGTGATAGGCGTAGTCACAGTATTTGGCCTTGCCTCATCTCCATTGAGATAATCCCAAAGATGTCTGCCAACCAAGATGTTGCGAATTATAAAACTCCACAAGGAGTAGTTGGTGCCATCCAACTTATCCTCCTGTGTGAGGACTCCAAACACCTCATTGGGGTTGTTCTGAGCCATTTCTGTCGGAAAACTCAAAAAACGCAGCAAACTAGACAAGTAAAATCCCTTCCTTGGATGTAAAGTGCACAACTAGAGTCTGCCGAAAAAAAAAATCTGCCAATAGTGACAATTGCTGTCACAGCCTATCAAAGGCTTGAAATGCAACACAATGCTCTGCAAATGCCCAAAAATCTGCAAAGTATATCCGCAAAAAGTGGCAAAAGTTTGCAATTTGACTCACACTAAGTCTAAAATTTCTTGCAAATCTCCCAAATGATCTTTCAACTACCAAATTGCATCCAAAATGCAAAAGCCCCACATTTCTGCAAGAAATTGCACTTGAAAGGGGGCAAATCTACCAAAAGCCCCAAATTTTGCAATTATCTGCAAAAACTGCAAAAGCCCCAAATTTTTCCTGCAAGATTGCAAGCAAAACCAAAAAGCTCCAAATTTTTGGAGCAGGTTTTGCAACCTGACTGCAATGCTTGCAACAAAAGATGCCTCAAATGTGCTCCCTTAATGCAAGCCAAACAATGGCTATCTGCACGAATGCTTGCCAAAAACACCTGCAAGGAAAAAAGCTAGCAAAGTGTATGGACACAAAATGTGTCCTGACTAGGTACGAACGTACGGTCTGCACACTTCGTATGTACGGTAACTGCAATGTACAGCTTCCACAGCAGTACGGAATCCGTACATAGTATAGATAAGTTAGAGAAGTTGTACGGTCGATGTACGGTCGATGTTGTATGGTAATATACGGCGTATGGATTGTCAATGCTGTTGCAAAGTGTACGGACTGGTGCGCAAGGTACGGTTGGTGCGGGACTGTCAGCTCGTATGGGTTGTATGGCAGATAGGCGAAATCCGTATGGGTTGTACAGTGAAATCGTACACAGAATGCGGGAGTCGGGTGCTAGTACGAAATGCTTGTTATGGAATGGCGCACATTTGTAGAACAACCTGCACGATTGGTTATGGAGGACAGTACGGAATGCGGGAGCTGGTTGTACGGCGTTGTAGTACGGGGATCCGTACAGGCGATTGGTAGGTACGACGATTGGCAGGTAAGGACGACACACATCAGATGTACGGCGTGTGATAGATGTATGGATGGCTTGGTAATGGAACTGTGTAGAACTGTACGGGGGTCTACAGGAGCAGGTACGGAACCCGTACAGTCGTACGGGGGTTGTAGGAATGCATGAGTTGGAGCGGGATGGAGGTAGGAGGCATGAGCACGGGTAGGAAGAACCTACTCTAATACCAAATGTGAGACAAAGGGGAGCATAATGCAAGAGTGAGAGCAAGAGTGAAATGAACGTCTGAATACAAGAAGTGAGAAGTACAAGAAAGAGTGGGGTTTTGTCTAAGTGACCAAACCCTTATCCTATCCACTAACCGTAGTTAGGGATTTGATTGTGGTTAGGGGGAAAAACCTCAATGAGGGAGACGTACCCCTAACCTACTTATTACATTACATTGGCCACTGCCTAGAATATACCAATAATTCTAACAACTCCATCTTTGAATCCGAATAAAAAGGAAGCAATAAATCACATGGCCAATATTTGGGCATATCACACTCATTGACTTCTCATTCATGAGAGGGGTCTTCTTCAAGAAAACAGTCCACTTTTCTCCTTGTATTGCCATACAAGGGTTAGATCTTCATAAGGCAAGCTTTATCAACATAAAGGAGATACTTAGCCTTAATAAAACTGTTTCTTGGAATCTTTCCATATCCTCTTTCTTTGAGAATCCTCTCAAATCTTTCTGAATGAAGTGATAATCTCCATACCGATACTCATGCTGGTCAGACATAAACTTGGAGAGTTCTCAAACTGTCCAAAAGGACATATAATTGACAGATGAACTGTAAATTTCTTCACTTTGGCCATAATAATCCATGAGAAACCATAAGAGGTCTTGTAATAAACAAATCCCAATTGAAACTATTGAATAATAGAATTCTGAAGAAAATATTGGATCAATAATGACCATAAAATACTGCCATATTGAGGGCTGGTACTTGAGCATGTCATGCTCAATAACAAGAAAACAACAAAACTGAATATCATAACTGAAACTTTTCTCATTTATTCTTATTCTTATTTTATTTTATTTCTTTTTGTTTATTTATTTTTTTTTAATTTTTTAATTTTTAATCCTGTCTCTGTCACCTGCTTCGTTTCTTCTTTATTTCTTGTTTTCATTCTCTTTTGTTTATTTGACGTATTTTAGTAAGCACTGGGTTTGCCCAAGAGACTCCGTGGGTCTTTAGAAACCCAGTATAGCTGCTTATGCTTGGTGATGACGACATAAGTGTTGCTTTGCTTGCTAAGTATGTCTTCCTTTTGCTTTTCATAAAAGTTTTTGTTTACCTTTTTTTTCTTCTCTTTCATTTTCTCTTTTATTTTCTTTGTAGATTTTTGATCTTTAGAACAACAAAATTTCTAAATTTGTATGATTGGACTTATTCTAGTCTTACAAAGGTATATCATAACTGAAACTCCTCTGGAACTGAGACAATTTAAATTGAAACTTAAATACTTGGTCAATAATGACAACGTGGAATTCCGTCATAAAGGATCGGATACTTGATCATCTCATCATGCAACATAACTGATAATCGTGACTAGTTATCATAACTCAATTCCCTAATTGAAGATCATAAATCAGACGCATGACTATCAACTTGCCAACTTTGAAAATACTATCCTCAAATAGGGTCTGATCTTGACTCTGTCATGAATCTAACTCTTCAATTCATAAAAGAGATACAAGTAGTCTCTGACACTTCTCTTTGGCATAAGCTGGATGTAATAACTTCGAGATTCCTTTTGTCTTGGTACTATGTATAAAAAAGTTTGATAAGACCAAACAAATAGTCCATAGCCTTGACCACATAAGTCACAGAGTATACAAAAGTTTGATAAGACCAAACAAATAGTCAATAGCCTTGACCACGGGTTTCCACTGTCTTGGAGCACCACCGCTTTTTAGTTGTGAAGCCGGCGGAGTGCAGCCCGTACATTCTGTGTGGTAAACAAATGACATGTAGTGGGCTGGGGCATAGAGAACATATCCGGTGGTGCTTGCCTCAGGGCATAGAGAACATATCTGGTGGTGCTTGCCTCGGGACATCGTATAAGGAGCATAGATAAGTGTGCCATAACCCTCGGGTCAGTAATGGAAATGGGTGGCTTCTCCTTCCAAAGAAGTCACCATCTAGTAGTTGGATTTGCTCCTCGAAAGAATCTGATGATCTCATCCATCTTGTGTGGAAGGAAAGCTTGCCTCTTACACCGTGTCAGCCGTTGGAAGATCCGTTGTGTCTCAGATGACGTCAATTGACTCAAGGCTCGCTCCCGTGTGAGATGGGCTCGCGTCTCTTTGCACTTGGCATCAAACCAAGGGTTTTGAGGCATCTTCCCATGTCAAGCCGGTGCGGGTCGGGTCGTAGGGAAGGATCTGGTGGCACGCCTCACACACACCAGACTGAGAAAGAGGGTAAGGAGAGAATGGCACAAGAGAACTGCAAGTGATCTCTTGAGAAAACCCCGCTACAACCCGGGGAAAACATCTGCATAAACAGGCTGCTCGACAGCTCAACCACAACAAATGGAGGCACAAAGAGCGGAAGGACCGCTCCACACCCCTCTCCTAGTATTGCTCAACAAGGCATGCCCCACAAGGCGCTGGTTTGCAGTGATGTGCTGCTCCACTAGATGATGTACAAAGGGAGGAATGGGGGGCCTATATATAGGCGGTCCCCTTGCCGAGTCGGCTATGCTAGAGGAGGGCCGACCCCTGGTAGTAGGGCGGACTAGCCTAGGTGGGCCGACCCACCACTAGGGCTGCCCATGGCCCTATAAAGAGCCCCCCCCAAACACACACACACACACAAAAAAAAAATAGGGGACTGTATCCAGCCATTGTGGCCGATTTGCAGGTTGGTCCACCAACTGCTCCACAGCCCACAAAAGAGGCCCATAAGAGGCGCCGAAGAGCAGCACAATGGGGCACATCTTCCCACACAGCCTCACACCCCTCTTGGGAACCTTCCTGGCCTACGTGGCGACGCATGAGGCACTGGAAAGCCACACTAACGTACTCTCATAGGGGCGGGCACACCCACAACACAGGCCCTCGCTCATCTACCCTAGTGTCACTCACTGGGCGAGCACACCCATAAGCAAGGCCCTCTCTCTCTAGGTGACATCAGGAGATGTAGACCTCTACCGCCTTGTCACCATCTGGATTTCTCTCTCTCCATATAGGATTGAGAACAAAAGCTTCCGCATGCAATGGAGAGTGCATCGCATCCCACCTTTAACATAAAAGGCTCCGACATCAGCCAACTTTGAGGAGTCTATCCCATCCATAGTTTGTATCTTCTCGACCATTGGTCAGTGAGCTCATATACAAGTTCCATGGTAGCCCCTTTTCTATCAGCCAAACGTAGAATAGGTGCACATATCTTCACAATGACTCTTGTTGGTAGCCTGATCTTAAATCAATATTTGTAAGGAGTTTGGCTCCATTGTATTTGAAATCTTTGTTCTTGCTAAAATGAAGCGCCAATACAATGGAAGACACATGTTGTGCCTTCACAGTGCGTGACACTTTCTTCCTGCAATACTCATCACTCACAACCATGCAGCGCAATCCATTATAGACTCTCTCATCCGACAAGTTAAACATGTAAGCAAACCAAGTCCGTGTAGGTTTCACTAATTCCTTCTTTGCTGAAAGTTCTATACAATGCTAGCACCGTGTGCTTCCGAGCAACAATTGTGGCATGTCCCAACATTGGCTTCACCCATGCAAGCAGTTCAATGTCCTCAAACAAGAGGTCAAGGCAATGGCTATACATCTAGTATAGAAAATATGGGGCCACTCTTCCTCTATGAGTAGTTCTCCTGCTCACACACAGTTTGATGTATTGTCCATGCATACCTGCACCACATTATCAGCCCTAACATCAAGAATGGCATCTTTCAATATCTAAACAATGTACTCCTCTAACTTGTACTGTTCACATGTATTCACTAACTTAAAGAAGGCTGAGCCAAAAATGCATGAGACCATGATATTAATGATAGGCTGATGCCGAGTGTTAGACTAGCCGTCACATACTATAGTGCAGCCATATTTTTTCCATTTCTCCCGAAGTTGTAGGAACTCTTGATCTATGCATACCACCTTAATATTTAGCTCCTTTGTGCACAAAACTTTGTAAGATTGAGGCTTAAAGCTAGGCCCAACTTGGCCAATTGCAGGAACCATTTCTAAAACATTAGGACTCTGCACCCTTCTAATGAGGAATGTCCTCTGCAAAGAAAAAGTGACGGAAAGCAATGTATGCATCCTTCTGTGCGTCTCCCATGCATAAATCAACACTTCCTTTGATGCTTTTGTTTCCTTTGTTTTGGCTCACGTGCAGATGCACTTGCACTTGCAGCACCACTTTCCGAGGCATCTCCCAAATCAGCCATATCTACATCAATCTCTTCTCTCACCTTTTCATGGGGAGAGGTACAACTCTCAACGCCAAGGCCCGTCAGCCCAAGAAAATGTGCTTTTATGCGGATAGGTCCTTCATCCGAATGATGAGGGCAATACTCCTTTCCCAAAGGCTTCAATGTGTCCACAAATTCCCATTCAGCTCCTTTCTTTCTTCCCATTTGCGTAGTTCTAGACACAATGACAAAAGATAATGTCGCTTTCATTAGATGAGAGAGATTTCAATTGAATTGCTTGCAGCTCAACAGTGAATTGCTCACTATATATATATATATATATAGAGAGAGAGAGAGAGAGAGAGAGAGAGAGAGAGAGAGAGAGACAGGGAGGGAGTCTATTACAGTCTTCGGAAGACAAAAAAGGGTCTATGAGACTAAAAGAAATTGATACAATGAACTGATGGGTGGAGCCACTAAACTAGTAACAACATTCGGGACAAATACAAAATCCATAATCCTACCCATAATGGCATCGGTACACAAAAGGAAAAAAACCCTCTGAGTTGAAGCCAACACTTGAGAGCGTTAGTCCCTAGGAGGGGGTCGTCGGTGTGCGAGGTTGCGGTGGTGGTAGAAACCTTGCTGATAGGGCGCTGACAGCTGTTGACATGTACAGCCCGCTGAAGTCTCCTGACAGTAGCTCTACTGTGAACAAGTGCCACGGCAGCCACTCTTGTGAGTCGTGTATCTACTCTATTGAGCATGGAAGCGATGTCTCCCAGCGTGATTTGAGCCTCAGTGCGCTGGCAAGTCTGGCATGTCTCTAACTCTGGCACGGGTCCCTGCATCCGCTACTTCCGTTAGTCCTACTGGTCAGTACTATCTGGCTCGAAAAACTCAGTGATCATGCTCAGAGCGGATTTTGGATTTGTATCAGAAACTTTCCTGTGTGCAAGGATCATTGAAAAATATGTCAAGCAGTTCTAGAAACTGGCTTATCAATCCATGGCATTGATGATACGAGTAGAATGCTTGAATTCATTCATGGATTGCATCCTTACATTGTCTCAGATGTGGCAGCACAGAAGCCAAGCACGCTCAAGGAGGCTACGCAGTTGGCTGAGTTATTGAAGCCAAATGCAATATGAAGGAGAAGACTTGGGTATTGGCCATTTTGGAACCAAGCCTTCAACCACAGGTAGTCCTACTGATGAAACAGCTTCTTGCATCTTCTACAATGTCTCTATTTGTAGATATCCTACAATGTGTCGCAGCAATACGGGGCATACAAGGGCATATAAGGCTGAGGATGCAAAGACATCATTCAAACCTTCTTCAAAGATGATGTAGGTGATAAGAAAAGACAAGATGGTAAAGCAATTATCTCAGGCCCTCATTGATGAAAGGAAAAGAAGAATCTGTGCTATCTTTGTGTAGAGAAGTGGACCTTGGATCATCAGAGTGTGTGCAAAGCCAAATCAGGGGCAAAGGTCAGCACAATTCTTGAAATTGATGATGATTCAGCCTCTGATAATCCAGTAGGAGATTCTGAATTTCATGATTGTGTGAATGATGGCCAAAATCATGAGGTGGTTATTCATGGTGCGTTGCCCTACCAGCTAGATTTAGATTTAGATGCTCGTTTGGGAGAAACTAAAATGAAATTGTTTAGACTTCACAAGCAGTTGTAGCTTGAATGAAGAGATTTGGACTACTTTTTGATTAGCCTTCTCCTTTAGTGCTAGCCTTCGTCATGGCTGAGTTTGCCCTTCACCTCCGGAGTGCCGACAGAAACTCAGTATGAAGACTTTGTATAAATGGATGCTCAAGTATGTGTGGGTGTGTGGATTTGTGTGTGTGAGAGCATACTTTTATACCATGGTCTACACCCACTGTTGGGCGCTGATGACATCAGTGGGGATGTCATAGTAGCAAGTCCCTGCTATGCATGATGGAGTTTATGGTTCTCAATCTTATGAGTGACTCTCGTGAGATTGAAACTGCACTATGTTGTGTTTTTAGAGGATGAGTTTGGGAATGTTCTTGGATTCATCTAGGTATATTCTCTTCTTTCCCATTTGAGCTGGTGGGTGGCTCTATGTGGGTGTAGGCAAGATTCAGAAGGTAACTGTTGTGTTGAGGATGATGAAATGTTTTGGGACACTCAATCTGTCTTTCACATCATCTCTCCAGAGGCTATAATGGGCTCTAGCCATCAACTCCCAAACTGTCCAAGCAGTGAGATTGTACCCATCCACCTTGGATCATGGGCTTAAAGTTGAAGTGGCTAATGGGGAGCACCCAATCAGCAAACAATGTTGCCAAGCCACTCAAATTAAACTTTCTGAAGACTATACCTTTATTTTCAAGCTACTGGTTCTAGATATGGGGCCTATTGATATTGCATTGGCCTGTGAATGGCTGAAAACCTTAGGAGAGCTCTCTATGGATTTGGACAAGATGTTTATGAAGTTTCTGCAGTCTGGAAAATCGGTCATATTATGGGCTTAAAATAGGTCACATGATGGACAGTTATATTGTTCGATAGATTGGCAAGGGACCTTAAGGGTGTTTGTGGACTGTATGCTGTACATTTAGCTAAAACACAGGTCAGCAATGAAATGCTGGTGGAGGATAAGGATATACAGGAGTTGCTGTAGCAGTTTACTCATTTTTTTCTGATCTTCCTCATCACTTACCTCCCAATAGAGATGTCGACCATTCAATTAATCTGCAGCCAGGGTCAAAACTAGTAAATAAAGCACCCTATAGGCTTTCAAGAATTGAAGGAGAAATGGCAAGACAAGTTAAGGAATTTATTACACACAGCCAGTCTCCTTTTGCTTCCCTATTCTCTTGGTTAACAAAAGAGATGGCTCCTATAGGCCTTACAAATACTACTCAGTTAAGGGGTTACATTGGGCTTGCCTCTTTTTTACAGGAGGTTCATCAAGCATTTTGCAAAAATTGCAGGATCCCTTACTAACTAGCTGAAGAAAGAGGCCTTTTTCTGGGCTTCCATTGTTGAGAGGAGTTTCCAGGGCCTAAAGAATGCTTTGACTTAAGCTCCCATCATTCTCTCACACACTTGACCTTATTGGGGTCCACTTTAATGCCACATGCATAATATCTCCACTTTAGACTTGCTGTTAGTAAATATATCATCAAAGAAAGCGAGGACAGATTTATAGAGGTAGGGCTGTAGAATCTTATTCATGAGTGCTTGGAATGTTGTTGGGGCATTAGTCAGGCCAAATGCCATCACCTTGAATTGATACAAACGACATTCAGTTCGGATTGTTGTTTTTGGCTCATCCTACTTCATCCTTATTTGTTCGCGTATGTCTAGATCGCTCTCAACCTTCTACCATTGAGCTGATGCTAGTGATAGAGGCATTGGGGATGTCCTAAACAGTACATGGAGTGTAGCCTATGAGAGCCCGAAGCTGGATGACAAAGAGCTGAGCTACCATATTTATGACAATGAAATGCTAGCCATATTGCATGCTATCAAGAAATGGCATCACCACATATATGGGAGTCACTTTAAGGTAAAGACTGATCATAGAACTCTAGATATTTCCTATCTCAGTGTAATTTATCTCCCAAACAGAGGGTAGCTTTCCATTGTGCAAAACTATGATTTTGATATTAAATACAAGGTGGGGAAGGAGAATATAATGGCTGATTCACTCTAGGATGTGGCATGAACTTTATCCTCTGTCTATAAGGATGGGATCCATGTATTTCAAGTAGAATATCTAGCAGACCGATCAGCTGCAAATTTATTTCAGGACCTCCAGGACCCCAATTGCCTTGATCATCCACATTACAAGCTATATAATGGGCCAATTCGGTTCCATGACAGGATTTTCCTAAGGCTGCACATTTCATACCCACCAAAACTCAATACTCAGCCTCATGGTTATCTCCCAATTTATGGAAAATGTCTTCAAATCACGTGAACTGCCACAGGATATTGTGAGTGACCATGATGCCAAATTCATGGGCCATTTTTGGCAAGAGTTTTTCAAGTCTATGGGCACACTTCTCACTCCTAATACAGCTGATCATCCGCAAACTGATGGCCAAACAACAAGAATAAATAGACGGTTAGAAGAATACCTTAGACAGATCTATTTTGACACTCAGACAAATTGGGACGATTGGCTAGCTGAATTCCGCTATAATAGTCATTGGTGAGCCCATTTTGAAGCTATGTATGGCTGCAAAGTTCATGTGCTTTCCATAGTTGTTGGTAGTGCAATGCCCAACCAACTAGCAAGGGATGATCTGCCCCACATGACTGCTTTACGAACATCAATGCAAAGATAATATGATTAAGGCCCAAGGCCATGAGATTCTATGAAGATCAGAGGGAGATTATGTGTTTCTCAGGCTCCAGAAGTCCCGATATACTTGTTTGAAGGGAAAGACTTGCTCATAGATACCACAGAGAGTTGGTGAAGTGACTTACCAGTTGGAACTGCTCCCATCTTCCAGAAGTCACAATGTATTCCACGTCTCACTCTTGAAGAAATATTTGGGACCCTTGGAACAAGCCCTTGAGGAGCTGCCTCCTATGGGTGAGGAAGGGCATATACAATACATTCCAGAGAAAATTATTGGCTTCAGGGACTATGCACTTGGGAATATATCTTAATATCCTCCTCACTGTTTTTCTCTATTGTTCCAGTGATTTCGCAGAATTCGAGGACAAATTCTTTTTGGTGGGGAGGACTGCAACAGAAGGGGTAGTTTAGTGGCTTCTTGATTGGCTTTGTAGTTAGTGCTTTGTACTTCAGGCTGCTAGCAAGATGCCGCGTGGCATTTTGGGGAATTATCCTATATTCAAAGCTGTAAAACAGCCTGCCTGAATCTCATAAAAGGACTGGCTGCCTCATTTGTACTCAGCTTTGACCAATACACTGTTATAAAGCCCTCTTGGTTCCAGCTGAAATTCAATAAGGGATTACTTTTTCTGTTCTTGTGCAGCTCCTCACAAGTACTGTTGTAAGTCCAGACCCAGACTTTCTCTCTCTCTCTCTCTCTCTCTCTCTCTCTCTCTCTCTCTCCCCAATTGAAAAAGGTAACTTCCAGTCTATTTCCGCATTGTACTTCCTGTGCACTTCAGCATTGTACTCCCTCCTTGTAAACGGCATTGCTCTAGCCTAAGCAAGTACTTTCTGTTCTGAATTACTCATTTCTGCAACCCAAGGGTTTGGAAAGGACGAGTCTAGAACTGTCTAACTAGGCTGTAATAGTTAGAGTTATCCACAGTTAGGGTTAGTCTAGTTTCAGATTGCAAACTTCCATGAAAGTCCCCAACAAGCTCCTGAGCCATACACACTCAGCTGTTGTTGTGAAGCATGCCCTGTATTCACCGTCACATGAGGTGGCTTCCGTGGGTTGCTTCTTACTCAACCAAGATATGCATGAGCTGGCAAGAAAGAAATAGTTTCCACTTGTAGACGGCTGAGTATCGTATTTACCAGCCCAATCTGTTTTCGCGTGGTCCCTGTTGATGGAACAATCCAAGATGCTGGTGCCCTGCAAGTATCTAAGAAGCTTGACTGCATAACAATGACTGGTCTTAGGGCTGTGCTCATATGTGACACTCCAAACTAAATGGTAGGATGTGTGTTGCATGGGTAAAAGAGGCAGCCAACAGCCTGGCTGTATTTTTGTGGCTTCAAAAGGTTCTATGCTATCATACATTGACATCTTAATCATACAATTCTGCATTCTCAACCTGTGTACACAAACAGCCCTTGAGGCTTGTATACTCGGAGTATTTCATGACGATGCCTCTTTTGACTGCATAATCTAAATTCCAAAGTAACAATGCAACAGTCCCAATCCAACGTAAAGGATGATTATGATCAGATCCCTTTGTCTTTATTGGCATAGAGAGTACTGTGAATTGGACTGAATTGACCAGCCAATGCTATAACACACTTCATGATTGCCATCTTGGAAGTGGGAGCAAACTTCAAAGGTCTCGTCATTATCTATCCCCTTTTGTTGGGAATAGCCTTTAGCAACTAGCTTGCCTTTGTACCTATCGATGTTACGATCAGATCTTCATTTCACCTTGTAAATCAACTTTGTCCCAATAGCCTTTTTGCTTATGGGCAACTCCGCCAGATCCCATGTGTTGTTTTTGTGGATTGAATCCAATTTAGCCTGCATGGCTCGAATTCAAGTCTCACTCTCTTGAGCATCCTCAAAGCTGTCAGGTTCATCTTTATCACATAAGCTGCTCATCCAAGCATCCTCAAAATGTTCATTACGAGAATATCTAGAATCAGCCCTTGTCATGCTATAGAGAGGTGCGGATAGTTTACATCAGGCACTTCGACATTGGTATAGCTTCCTGTGTAGTAGTTCTCTCTTCATTGATAATTGTTAATATTGGGCGGATTATTGACCTGACCTGGCGCATTCACATCCTGCAGTTTATGTTGGATTTGCTAATTTTCCACCTGTGGTTCTGAACTGCTGTCCAGTGTCAGTGGGAGCAATCCATCAAACATACCTGTTTGCGGCTATTTTTCTGAGGTTTCAGCAAGCACCACATTTCTACTGTTATAAATCCTTTGTGTCAAGGATTGTAGAGGCAGTAACCTTTACTCTCATTGCTCTAGCCGACACAATACAATTGATAGCTTTATCATCCGATGTGCCTCTCATGTGTTGAGGCACATGTAAATAGGCTAAGCATCCAAACATCCTAACATAGACCACTTTGAGTTTCTTGTCATACCATGTCTCAAAAGGCATGATGCCTTTAAAGCTTTTGTGGGGCTTCTGTTCATAACATGTGTAGCAAGTATGATTGCCTCCATCCAACCCCTTTGCCTTGATCATGCATCTGGGCTTCTGCACTTAGGACTTAGTACTACCATTCTGCATTTTTTGCATTTTGCATTGGTGTGGATGCTTGTTTAGTAGCTCCACTACCACAGCTCGTTTGTACCAGGTTTTTCACAGTCTCGTAGACCCATCGGTCTTCCGAAGACTTTAATAGACTTTCATTCTCTTTCTCAACAACACTATTTTGGGATTGTACTCACAAGTGAGGCACCCCGACTGTTAACATAAGGAAACAAGGAAATAGGTTCTAAACTGATGTTACCTTTGAAGGCATTGGATATGATATGGAATAATTGATTTGAAGTATGGTGCATGCAATTGTTGCATGAAGGTAGGAGGCTAAGAGTGATCCCGAAGTGCCATACAATAACAGAAAGAACCTCTTATACCTATTTTGACATTTGATAAGTTGACATTTTGTGTGTTTGTTTTACAGATGAGGAAGAGGACCCTCACTTCTTCCACACTAGCTCCATGGACCATGAAAGAGAGAGGAGAAGCAGGCAAGATAGTAGGGAGCAGCATGGCAATGAGGATGATGATGACACTACAGGAGATGATAGAGGAGAAGGATAAGATGGGTAGCCTTTGGTTGTGGGATGGAAGTGTTGTTTCTTGTGTGGATGATCATGAAGAGGGGTAAGTGTGAATATTGATGCTGGATGCAGAACACCTGGGATATACAGCTATTTCGGAGTTTTAGCATTAGCTCCATAAGAAAAGACAGACTACCACGTGGGCAGTGCACTGGATCATTTTTGAGGTGTTCCAACTGCTCCTAGTACATGAAGGGATGACATGCTGTCAGGTTGGCATTAGCTGGATGAGATTTCTTGGGTGTTCGATTTTTGTGTAGATTTTCCAGGGTATTTTAACTGTGATGTGGAAGAGCCTTTGATATGCATGAGCAGTACCACCATGGTTTTGCCTCTGAAGACCTTGTATTTTTCCAGCAACATTGCTACATTGCACTCTGTTATGTTGCACAGTGGAAGATGATCTAGCAGCAAAGGTCTATCTTTATGAGACACATAACGTGCAGGTTTTCTGATACAAGGTCATGTGCAGCCAAAGTAATCTTTAAGACAGATGCTTTAAGGCTATTTGTAATCATAATTGAATGTTTTTTGCCATCATTGTAAACTACGGGATGAGCTAGCAGCACTCTTATTTTCATGTATGATTGTGATAGTTGGTCTTTTGTTGGACTGGCTTTGTCAGAGTCTTTTTTGTCCCCTTTGTATTTTGGGGGGAGAGAGAGAGAGAGAGAGAGAGAGAGAGATGCATTACCATCTTGAAAAGGCCTTGTGGGCACACGAGACAAAGGACAATCCAAGGACAGCTCATACAAGCCACTGTGGGCTGAAACAAAGGTCTTGCTAAGGTCCTTGCTGAGTGCTATGCTAAACTCAAAAGTAGTGCTCAATCTCAAAATCAAATACATAGCTAGATGCCAAAGTGGCCCTTCTGCAAAGATATCTTGTATCTGTGTCTGTAGGTCATCTCTCGTTGTGGCGGGGCGTGTGGTCTTTGTGATCTCTGTATCCGGGGGGTCATATCGAGCTGGGATGGGCTGAACGTCCCATCCTGCATGCTCTGGTCCGCCTTTGCATTGTGTGGCCCCCGTATCTTTGGATCTGCTGCTCCTCCTCGCCTCTTCCCATTGATCCATGATACCCTTATCTGAGCTATCTCCTCTTCTACTCCACTATGTCCAAGGGTAGACTCGGATGTGTAGAAATTTGTGACATGTTGAGCTCGATCCGTCTGTCCACTGTGGCACAGTCACCTCCTGTTTGATCTGATGCAATAGGGTCTCTCTGTGTTGCTGCATTTTCATCGGATAGAGGCCAATGCAGGCCTGGTCATGAAAGTGAATCAGCCGCCTCTTGAAAGAGGGTGATACCGTCCTCGGATTTCATATTAAACTCTGCAGGTACATAGGAATGCAGGCCTGGTCATGAAAGTGAATCAGCTGGGGAGGCTCGAAACCGTACCATTCTTGAAAGAGAGGAGCATTTCCTATGTACTTGTCGAGTTTACTATGAGTTATGAGGTATCACTTTGTCTCTATATCCGCCAATGTGCATAACTTGCATAACCATTGCTCTCTAGTTGTGCATGTGACTCTCCTTGTGTCAATCCTCTGTTGATGGGATGAGACCCATGTTTATTTGATGGAAATCCTTAAGGCGTGTGAGGCTAGTTTATCCTCCATATATTGGGGTTTGATAATCACTCCACCCTTTAATACTTTCAAAAGTGGTCATGGTAGATTTAGATCTTGGTGTGGAACTCTTGGAGCCTCCCTCGGCATGTCCGTGACGTATAGAGCTAGACTAGATCCAACCGTATGCATGATATGGTTGATCTCAACACGCGGGATCATGGGATGAGGGACATCTAAGTGTACTGGATGGGAAACAAACAGCTAGCTGAATACCTTGATTGGCAAACCATCTAAGTGTACTCCGAATCATCTTGGATTCCAGAATCACCAACCTCTCGAATTTCCATCGATCGATCATTGATAGGTCATTCCCCTTGAAGAGTGTTGCGTATAGGTTTGTTGGCCTTACAAGTGTATCAAAGGGCCATCCTTGTGCCATCCCTCCGTCGAGGGCTCTTGGAATTGTGCTTGAAAGTGATGTCGCTCTAGTCGAGCTAGAGCTCCATGCCCTGGTGCAAGTCATGTCTTTGCTATCATCCTGAGGATTCGCCTTGCCAAGGTTGTCCCTAGGTAGGTGTATGATTGAACAATCTCCACTGGCTCCCCTCCATAATTGAAGTTGTGTCGATGAAGTGCTGCTTGTGAGTTGTTCAAAATCATAACCTTGGTCTTGCCAAGATTGGCTTTTAAGTCTCTCTCTGCAAAACCTCTAGGGTCTCGAAAACGAGGTGCCTCTAAGTGGCTTTGTAAGCTTGGTGTTGAGGAGAATAGTGGTAATATTTACCAAAATAATTGAGTTTTTGGTTGGTGATGGTGGTCATGATGATGATGTTATCTCCACTCTTGATCTAGTAATTGCTCGATGTAAAAAACCTTGAAAGTCTCTTGACTTGTCTTGGCCTATCATGTTTATGTGCTGATTTAAAGCAAATTGGCATGCTTGCTTTTAATGTATATAAATAACTTGGGAAATATTTGTACAATAGCTCGCCATTTTACCTAAAACAATCATTCTGAACAATGCTAATTTTATGATGCAACTCCAATAATGATGGCGATATTTTAGGCATTTAACAACTAAAGACATGGAAGAAGAAGTAACTCAGATTATGTTACTATGCACTCTATAAGTTGCAATTCCAAGATTATGTCCATTAGAAGATTTAAGTTTCTTTGAAGATGACACGAGACATTAAGTTTTTCCAAAGAGGACACAATATATTTTTCAACTTGTATATTATTACCTGCTCATCAAATTCTTTACCTTTTGAGGGGTGCCCATGTCTCACTATATTAGACCTTGTATTGTTAATCCTTAGTATAGATCTATTTTTGTTATATTCTTGATGCTCTTTAGAAAGAGAGAACAATGAGTGTGGCCTTGTTTAAGGCCAAAGTTAGCCTAGTTGACGATTATTATAATGCCTATGTTACTAAAATGCCAACAAAGCTCTCGTGGTCTTCCTCAAATGTCAAGTAACACCATGTGCTTGATCTTTTTGCGCTTCTTAAGGTAAGGCAAACCATCCTTCCTTGGTGTAAGTTTGTAATTGTGTCCTTTATCTAGTACAACTAGCATCTTCTCCTTCTTTTTGGACTTTATCCATTGGGTATTAGTGTACTTGGCAAAACCATTTACTATAGTCTTGGCTTATGTTGCCACACATTCTACTAATCTAAATGACATGTCACTTTTAAACTTTAGAAGATGTAATCATGAAAAGTTGTTGGTAATTATTTCCATTTTGCTTAATAAGTTGAAATGTGGAGCTATGGGAACTCTTGTGGATCAAATGTTGTGGAGTACATCTAACAAAATATTTGTTATCTAGGACAAAGGCAAAACATATCAAAAGGACACTCAATACAAGTCTTCATGCTCAAACTTTTAAAGTTGGAGATATCTCTGAAAGGCTTCCTTGTAAAATTGACGGAATTTGAACAGAAGGAGCAACTCATTTTGCCAAAATGAAGGTTACTAAGTTCCGTGAGGTTAATAGCACAAAGATTGTTGCAGGTAGGGAAGATGATGAGATGGTCCATGCATTTATGAGGATGAGATGGTATGTAAGGCGGAAATAACACATATTACATTTCAAAAGACATTTTGGATATGATAGATGACTGAAAATGAAAGCAATGAATTGTTCTTTAGCTTTAATAAAAGGAAAGCAAAACTTGTGATTTTAGAAATGCAGACATTTGTACTACTTGTAAGAGAGGTGCTTTTAGATGTAGATGAATTTAATGGTAATCCTTCTCTTTTGCAATTACAAAAATTGCATTCTTTCTTTAACGGATTTGAGCTTACAACTTCCATTTAAAATTATGAAAACAATGACCTATTAAGAGTATATGAGTTCAAGTAACAATGTACATGAAGAGAATTGCAAAATAGAAAATAGAATGGATTCTAAACCAATGGGCAATGTTATCTCTAGGATTGAAGAGTTTATTGATAGGGGAAAAGCTAACAAAACAAGGGACTGCATGGTAGATGGATCAATGAGTGATGTGTTCTCTTTGGGGTAGATGAATGATTGATAGGGGCAATGCCAACAAAACAAGGGATAGTTGACATATAGATCAATGATTGATGTTTTCTCTTGCATTGATGATTTATATATTTTGACAACATTATCAACGGGAAATTCTAAGAAGTAGCACACAATGTATGAGTTCATTGCATTAGAGGATGAACAATATTGAATAGGGTTGTATAGATATCCAATTGAGTGTTTATAAGTATTGATGTAAATGATATTGAGGCCCAAGACACACAAAAGCAAGTACACAAATTTTTAAAGAAAGGAGGTTCCAAGGAGATGCCTAGGACAAGAAAGACTATAAGGTTAAGAATGTTGAAAGATATAAGCATGCTCTGTACATTCGGATGTAGGTGCTATGAATAAAGATCCATGTGATTTGTATACATATCTAGCCTAACAATATGGAGGTAGAACATTCAAAAAATGGAGAGGGAGTTAAAGAAACTAATAACTCGTTACAAACCTTGCATGCATTCTACAAAATGACCAAAAGGCGTATTGATACAAATCCTATCTAGCTATAACAAAGTTTGCAACAAGGCATATCTATAATTGGTTAAAATGCTACGAAATGCAGTAAGATTTGATGTGGATGGAATACAAAGGAGCCAAAAGAAAGAATGAATATGTTACACATTGAAGCACTACTCAAAGATTTCTTGAATGAGAATGCCTCCCCTTAGTCCAAAGAGGCAAAGATGTAGAAATGCATTCTGTGTGATGACTTGAAACAAGAGAGTGAGAATGCTTTGCATCCTCATGAGTAAGAGCTAGGAAGTGTAACATATGAGACACATACAACACTCAAGATCAAAATATGTTTTTTGGAAAGAAGAAAGCATTGTGAAGTACATGTGCCTCATTATAAATGGTATGAATCAGTATGACATTTCCCCATCCTATTTTCATGTGTTTGTGCCATACCCCCAAAGCTGCAAAGAAGGAAAAATAACACTTATCATGGCATGGTGTCAACTTTTTTGTAGATGCATGGATTGATCCGTTATGCAAACATGATAGCAAGAAAGTTCTATCTTTGTTTATGAGATCCTTCCATAGTGTACAATCAATAGTTTTAAGGATATACGTTGATTTTTTTAAAATAAAAAGGATACAATTTGATAATTGTTAGAGGGAGAACAAGAATATTCCTTCCACCAATTCTAAGGATACAATTGATAATTGTTGGAGGAAAACAAGAATGTTCCTTCCACAAATTTTAAGGATACAAGTTGATGATTGGTGGAGGGAGAACAAGAATGTGCCTTCCACGAATTTTAAGGATGCAAGTTGATAATTCTTGGAGGGACAACAAGAATGTTTTCATGTTCTTTTTTTATGCTATGGTTGTTGTTCTTGAACCAAGATTGTATACTAGATGCTATTATATCTTTGATGGGATCTTATATTACCAAGGCATTGATGGTACCTTATGTCTGGAAATTGATGCTGAAGAATTCTATTAAGGCATGGATCAGTGCCATGATGGAATTTGTTACACTGTTAAGAAGGTCCTTCATACTCGATACTATTGGCCTACCTTGTGTATCGTTGCTTACTATAAACATGTGAATTCTACTAGTTCTTTAGTAGGAAAGATCTTCACTTAGAAAAATATCAACTTGTCATGTCCACATACCCCTTTCAAAGTTGATGGTGGATTTTGTTGGTCCTCTTCTAGTGATTGCTTTGGAAAAAGAAATATGTACTAGTGAATACTTAGTATGTCACAACGTTGTCCAAGCCATGAATATTCCTATAGCTAATGTTAAGGTGTTTGTGAGTTCAATTGTGATTTAAAAAAAAATAGGTACAATGGAAAATGATGGTTCATATTTTATCAACGTTTTTGTTGAGCTATTGATGAACCAAATGTGCATTAAGCACCACAACTTAAGCATCTGCTACTTGTTAGCAAATGGGAAAGTGGAGAGAACCAATGGATCTTGTGTAAATCCATAGGAAAGATGGTTTTAGGATATACGAGTCATTGGGATCTAAAAGTGATCAAGGTAGCGTGGGCAAAGATCATCACACACAAAATTGTTCTTACGGGCCATATTCCATTGAAATTGGTGTTTAATACCATACTATTCGTACTACCCATGGGCACAAAAAAACTACCATTAATTACATAGAGGCCATATTACATTCAAAACCGATTTGATACCAAAGCTATTTGTACTACCCATGGATACATAAATACTAGCATCTCGTCTTGCATTAAAACATCAATTGATAGAGGATTAAGAATTAAAAGATTGATTACTACACTAAGTCTTAGAAAATATAGATGAAACTTCATGGTTTGCAATCCTTCATCTAGAGGTCAAGCAACAACGATAAAAATCTAGATTGCATGGAAGGATTAGAAATGGATGAGAATGACATTGTAAAGAAAGTGACTTGATCTGTGTTTTATGGTCACCTAGGTGATCAGTTACACAAGAAGCTCTTACCGACATGGACTAGACCATGCAAAGTGATAGGACCATGCAAAGTGATAGATGAAGTCCTTGCCAATATGGACTAGATGATACAAAGTTCTTGCAAACATGGATTGAACCACATGGGCCTTAACCATACAATGTGATAGATAAGGTTTATTATGAGAATTTAAAAGGCAATAAAAGTTATTATAATGTCTTCAAAAGACCTTGTGTCAATATATGAAAAGGATATTTTCTCTCTTTATAAAAAATTGCAACATGATGATACTTTGGCAAGTCTCTAATGAACTGGTCCTTATTATCGAGAGCAATTCCATTGAAAATTTCCCTCACTATCAAAAGAAATTCTAGTGAACTAAGCACACAATATGCAACTTAACATATGCCTACATGACATACATAGATTTTGGAAGAATTTCTCAAAAGTCAACTACATTGACAATAAATGCGAATGATCTATCACGGAAAAAGAAAGTTTGAGATATGTTGAAAAATAATGATTTTGATTAATAATAAATGTTTTGATGATAGCTTTATGACAATTGGAAAGTGTGTGCTTACGTAACATGGACTTTCCTTGGTCACTGTTTCAAAACTGATGCAACATTAGTGTTCAAAAGATATGTTATTTTTATGAAATGTTCCATTGGGAATGGGAGATTACATATTGCAAAATGAGATGTTGGAAATAAAAAATATTTTGGTAGCATCAAAAGCATGTGGTCCATAACAATGGAGGAGAGGTATTGGTGGATGAAAAGTAACAATGTCCTCTAATTGAAAATTTTCATTTTCCTCGGGTCAAAGTTAGAGGCCAATGTGGGTAAGAGTTGGGAGGAATTGAAAGAGTTTTATGAGATCACAGATGAAAAAATGATACTTTCCTTGGGTAACGGTTAGGAGGAATTCAAAGAATTTTGTGAGATCATAGATGAAATTTATGATACTTTGCTCGAGTACTACAATGAATGGTTGAACACAAGCTACTCCAACAATCAAGGATGGGAGCTTCTAGTCATAAGCAAAAAGCCATGCCTTGGAAGACTATAAACATCAAGTCCAACTTCAAGGGTTTGGGAGGCATCAATAGATATATGGATCCTCCATGGTACTTATTCTTGAGATGTAGCTTGAAAACCCCTTGAGCATGGTTTGGACATGCATTCTTTTTTAAGATTCTTTGGCATGATTAATGAAATAAATATCAAAGCACCAGGTTACAAACTGGTTGCATTTATGTAAGTGAGAAATGCATCTACTTTCTTGGATGTAAGCAAAATCTTGGATTTTGAATTCATATATGATGGTGATGCATATGGAAAGAAGCCTCTAGAAGATGATCTATTTGAAGATTCCCTTGGTGATTTGGTGAAATTGTTTCCAAAGAACCTCATTATGACATGCTACATCAATTGAAGAAAAATCCGTGTAATGAAATCTTTCTTACAACTCAGATTTAAGAGGACGAGAATGAAGATAATTAGGAGGAAGGAAAAAAAAAGAAATGTTAAATTTGTGTCCACTGTCATCTTTTATTGAACATTTTTACTGATTAGAACAATTTGTTGTAGATGCATTCACAAATTGGAGTTGCCCCATCAAATCTTTAGAGTTGGAAAGAAAGGAATCTACATTTGTTAGCATGCAAAAAGAGGAAAATGAGGTCAATGGTAACTATTTGAAGCTAGCCTTTGAATTCAAAAAGCTTAGAGCATGCACAAACTTGAAAGAAGATAATATCAAAAACCAAGGAAGGCTTGTGTGTCACATGTAGATATGCATGCTTCAAGTGAAACTAGCCTTGACAATCCCAACTAGTATATAATACTAAAAGAACATCATAGAACCTAAAAGGTTTGTTATGTAAAATCTTTTCGAAAAAGAACTAGTAAGAAGCCATAATTTTCCCATGCTTTCTAAAATCATGGTTACAAACCATTTATTGAATTATAAAGAAAGCTTTTCAGACATTCTCTTGGATGAGAAAGTTGAGTCTTTGAGGTTGAGTCATTTTATGTAATTTTGTAAGCTTTTACCTTGTTATTTATTTAAGTGAGAATATTAGTGATAAGGTCAATTTTATCGTGTTATCTAAGTGAGAAGATTGGTGATAAATTCAAATCCAAGCTTCACTTATTGCTACTAACAATGTACAGGTCTTTTTAAGTAAATTGTAATTTTTTGTGTGTGTGTGTATTATGTGTCACATTCTAATATTGTGCGAGAGAATGTGATTGAGATATAGACTAGATGTAAGATTATGTTTGTATATCAAAGCTAGACTAGATTTATTGAATAATAGCTTTACCAATAAATGGAGCTTTTGTGTGCTATGACACAGGTGATAATCTATTGCATTTAGAAATGCCACACATAGGGAAACCTAGTGAGTCAACAAAATGCTTGCATGGTTCTCCATCTATGAGAACAAAGATATTACTTATGTTTGGCCTAAATGTAGTGTGCTCCTCAAGTGTAATAGTCCTTTAGAAATCATTGGAGTATACCAGTTGGAAGGACACAATGGAATAGATGTGTTCAATTCTTGGTACATTTTTTGAGCACTTTCATGTGGGCAAATACTAAGAATTTGATGTAAGATGAGTTGAATTGTTGAGTTTTTTTAAAGATTTTTTTTTTCATTCTACAAAACAATCGGCCAAGAACATATATTAATTACAAAATGTATAATTAATGAACAAGCCAAGTGTTGAATGCATGTGTAAGCACTTGCTTACTCTTTAGGCGAATAACAAAGAATTGACTCCTACAGAGATATCTAGATTCTAACCTTAGGGGTAAAGTGCACCGGATTGTTGACCACCCCATTGTATCTCATGTTTCCATGGACGAAGCAATAAGATCAGCACTTTTCGCATACATGGTTTTTGTGAGTATACGTTTTAACATATAATATCATTAGAGATATCCAAGCAGGAGAGAAGTTGTTTTATGAGTATTGAGTTTTAATATGTATTACCATTGTTATCTTGTTGTTGTTATTGTCACATGTTTAAATTTAAGATTAATAATTCAAATATCAAGTATCTTTCAAATCTCATCTATTTCAAATTTAAGATTAGTAATTTAATATATCAAATGTGTTTATTATTAAGACCACCTTTCTCTTGAAAAAATTTGGATCTTCTCTTCAAAGTACCAACCATATAAAGAAGATGTTTTATAGCACTAGAATTTTGTAATATATTTGAATTTGCAATGTACAATTGGTAATTCGATTATGAAATGTATTTTTGAAGCACCACCTTTATCTTATGAATAGATTTTCTCATTTTGTTATAAATCTCAATAAAAATGGATCCACTACATAAGGATGTTTGACCTTAACACTGTCTAAATGAATTTGATTGTATAATATTAATATGCTCTAATTTTAGTTGACATTATTTCAACCAATATGCTTCTTAAGAGCAAAAGAACGTGAAAAGAAAATGTACCAAAATTGAAACTCAAATATATCTTTCAATGAGAGAGAACTTAGACAAAACATATAAATTCCTAGACTCTCTCTCATAGGCACACGCATGCATGCATGCACGTGCATGCATATACACGCACACATGCACATGCACACACACACGCACATGCATGCATGCACACATGCATGCATGTGTGCACACACACACACACGCATGCTTGCATGCACGCATGTGCACGCACACACACACATGCACGCACTTTCTATCCTTACCCTATTTCCCTTCCTAATTGTAACCCTTGTCACTGCATCTTTCTCCAAAATTTCCCCTCTTTCTTCACCTCTCGCTCCCTCTCTACTTAACCCCTCTTTCTAATTTTTACCCCCCTCTCTCTTTGTCTCTCTCTATTTTTTCCTCTCTCTCTTATCCTCTCTCTCTGCCCCCCCTCCCCCCCTCTCTCTCTTTCTGTCTCTGTCTATCTGTCTGTCTATCTCTCTTCCCTCCCTCCCTCCCCCCCCTCTCTCTCCTTGGACCTCTCTCTGTCTTCTCTCTCGTTCTCTCTCTCTCTATCCTCTCTCTTTCTCTCTCTCTCTCTCTCTCTCTCTCTCTCTCCATACATACATACATACATACATATATATATTCTCTCTCTCTCTCTCTCTCTCTCTCTCTCGATTGGGACACCACATGGGTAGACTTACCCCCTTCCAATATAGCATTGATGCACCATTTCTCTCTCTCTCTCTCTCTCTCTCTCTCTCTCTCTCGATTGGGACACCACATGGGTAGACTTACCCCCTTCCAATATAGTAGTGATACTCCATTTCTCTGTCTCTCTCTCTCTCTCTCTCTCTCTCTCTCCATGTAGATTCAAGAGATTGGGACTCCACATGGATAGATTTTCCTTTTCCAATACAACATTGATGCACCGTTTCTACCACTTAGGTATCACGACGTTAACCAGGTCATATGTGAGGACCTCCTATAGTAGCTACACACATTCCGAACCTACTTGGAACTACAAGAACTCCTCGTGAATCTTAGCTTCTATCGAGATCGCTGCCTGTGTATCTCTGACAAGGGTTTGGTTGATCCACCTAGATATACTTGGGTCCACCTCCCCCATCAGTATTGGAAAGTTTTAGGTTTCTTCACATCGACTTCACATTGAGAGTGGGCAAGCCAAGGGAGTACCTAGGGAATGATCCATATGCACTCTATGTGAGCTACGGGAGATTGAGTTAGAGTAGCATTTTATCTTCAAGTGTCTAGTGTACTATGAGATTTGGGGTTGGTGTTGTTTCCTCTTCATAGACAGCTTCGGGTTACTTTCCCACTTTTTCGCCTTCCTAAGCCAAAGATGTTTGGCCGCCTTCACCCATGAGGCAATTAGACATTAAGAGTGCCTACTTAGATCAGAGAGATATGGATGAGACCACTCAAAGCATGATCACAGAGTTTTTCCAGCTAGACCACATAGGTTATCACTTGCAAACCAACGACGCGGTGGGGATCCAGTGACACATCATACTCGATAGTAGAGGATGGACATGAAGATTATAGTTTGAGAAATTCCTTCTATGTTCAGGGTGGGGGTACAACCTACTGGGGTCACCATAGCCCTAGTCCAATGCAGAGCTTCTGCTAGGAGACGACGTCGCATGGTGCCTATGGATATTTAACAGCACTGTATCTCTGACTTTATGCTACCACTCTGCTGAGTCCCTCATGATCTTGTGCTAGATTCTCTGATCTATGTCGATGATCTATGATGATAATGGCAATGATGATGGCCACACTAACATCAACATTATGCTTTGGCTTTGTATTTAGGTTCTTATGACTATAGCATATGTAGCATGTACTATGGGTGTTAATGCTCGCTCAATAGCTCCACCCTTTTAGCTTGTTTGTATTTGGTTTCTCACAATCTCATAGACCCATCGGTCTTTCAAAGACTCTAAAATACTTTCTTTCTTGTCTTTCTCTATCTCTCTATCTATTAAATTGATTTTCTCTGTTTCCCACTCTCTATGCTCCCACTCTCGATCTCTCTATCTACTTTTCTCCTAAACCAATTTTCCAAAACCTAACTAAACACCCCCTCCTAACCAAACCGACTACCTACCACATACACCCCCTCTCGCGTGAGGTTTTGCAACTTTCTCACATGACTATCCTATCTCCCACTCCACCCAACCATTCAAATACTCCACGATTTTGCTGCCTTGCTCACTTATATCACCTTGGCTTTGCCACCTACTGGCCTGACTTTTCTGGCTACTCCCTTCCTCTCGACCGTGCATATCCTCCCTCTACATATATTAGCATCTCGTTAACCCTCCCTTCTCTATTGTGGTCTCTCCCTTCTTTGCCTTGCTCACTATGTTAAACTGCATAGCTACCCACAATCTAATACTATGCACATGAGGCTATTGCTCACTACTCATTGCTATGCTTGCTATCACCTAACCATTGTCGATACCATCCATAACGCTACCATCTACCCCTCTCTCGCCTTCTCACTTTGTCACTACCTCATCTATCGTATTTGTTGATCTACCATACTTCCCTCCTCCGTGAGCTCAGGTTCTGTCGGATTTTCCTCATCTCCCTCCTCCACGTCCCCTCTCTTCCTTTACACGTCACTTTTTTCCTTTCTCCACTTAATTAAACTCCTCCCTCTCTTCTCTCTCGTATTAAAATTTTCATATTAAAGTCCTCTCTCTCCCTGCATGAATTCTTTTAAATGTTCTGTTTTCTCCCTAACTATAACTTATACCCCTCTACCTAATCTATACCTCTATTATTATCTCTTTCTTTTTAATCCTTGATACGGTGTATTTTAGGTTATGATTTCTTTTCAATTTCCTAACTTAACTGCCAAACCATTCAGCCTCACAACTTTATGACTCTCTACTATTCTTGAACATACTCTTGTTTAGTATTCTACCTAACCTACTCATATGTTTTAATCAAGCTATATAGGTTTTGTGGTTAAGTATTAATAACAAGGGAGCGGTGTTTATGACACTGTCTTCCCAATTTAAGTCTAAGCTGGTTCTCGCCTATCTTTCTTGTTGGATGGTGGCAGGTATGCAGACTCCCCTCTTTAATAAAAAGCGATACTTGCTATGTCTTGTCAAAGCTAAACTTTTTGTACTCTACAAAATTTTGGCATATTTTTCCTCTCATTGATTTTTTGGTAGAGTTTCACTTGTTCAAACATTTTCATTAAATAGAATAGATTTCTCTTTTTTGTCCATTAACAAAATTATTTTCATTTCACTATAAAATGGGGTTTTGTTGAGTCTTCCACACACAGTCACGTTTTTCCTGCAACTTTGGATGGCTACACATAGTACATTTAACTCATTATGGCTCTTGGACTCTTGACTCACTTCATTTATCTTTGAGAAATACTGTCTTTCCCACTAACAGTTTGATTTTTTTTTTTCAAAAACTCTTCTACCCCAAAAAAGTCTCAATTTAACCCACTTCCCCCCTTTCCTTCCCTCCCTTCCCTTCTCTAGTACTAATATCATCAAACCATCACTTTGAGTCCTTAACTTTTACTCATTATCTTGAGTCCACCACATAAAATGCTCCCTTACCTCTTTAATCACACTCATCTCAACCCTTGAATTGGACTCACATATATTTCTATCGCTTTTTGGTAGACAGTAGATCATCACAATAGGCATTGATGCAGTATCTCACCTAGTGTGTTGTACCCTACTAGGGCAAAGGTGGGGGCACACACACACACACACACACACACATGCATGTGTCCATGTGCATGCGCGCACACACACACATACATATGCGTGTGTGCACGTGTGCACACACACACACATGCACGTGTGCACATGCATGTACACACAGACACACACACACACACACACACACACACAATTTGGCCTCCCAAAGGGATCTAACCTATTGAATGGTATAGACCCACCTTGAAGAAAAAGAGGCCCCTTCAAATAAGCGGATACATACCAGTAATAGTGGACCTAACACCTCATGCACATAGAATTTAGACAAAAAAGAGAAAAAAGCAGGGATGAGATAATGCCCTAACTTAGGACAAGAGGCAACAATTAACAAGCAATATTGGCAGAAATAGAATGCCATATACCCTAGACCATTGGACTAGATGGGACACGGAGGACGTGGGTGAATGAGAGCTATAACAAATCCCTAAGCAATGCTCACAAAACCTGGCTTTTAGTGTAAAAATACCGGTTGAAATTGAGAAATCCCGATTGGGAAAACGATATGCCTTTTTTAATAAAGGGTTCAAATGAAGGTCAAAACTTTATTTTAAAGGCACACATGAAAATAGACTTTAATTAAAGGGTTCTGGGTATAGATAGTCTTTAAAATAAAGGGTGAGTCTAGAACATGCCTTTATTAAATTATGTATGTATATAGAGTAGTACTATTAGTAGAATATATTTTATAACTGTAAGAGGCTAGAGCCATGTATTAACTCTAAGAGCCATGGTTCAAACTTCAATCCTCATGTTTGTCTCAAACTAAGGTTGAGTGATGAGTCATAGAGTGATCCAGGTCCCAGGATCCTCTTTAATTTTACAACTAACCCCCCTCCTCCTTTTCCATCCCACCCATGATGATCATGACATCCCTTCCCCATTCCCACCTGCACAATGCACTCTGTCTCCCCCCCCCCTATTACTACAGTGATCCAACGCCGCTCTAGAGTCCAGCCTCCTACTTCTCCTCCTCCCTTGCCTCATCAAGATTCAACTTAGGAGTTAGCAGAGGATTTTGTCGGATCTAGCCTCCACTGTCCACGCATGCCCATAGCCCAACTTCGGTAGATCCTAGATTGGATCTAGATTTCAGATTCTGAATCCTGACTACACATTATGCAGGGGGCCATCAGACATCTTCCAGGGGCGATTCGCAAATTGCGATTCGCGATATTGCCCAAACAGGTAGGCTGAACTCGTGACTCACATCAGTAGTCTTTTAAGTTTTGCATACTGGAGTCTAGAGCAACGGTAGAAGTTTTGGTAAGCAGGGCCGAGGCTGCAGTGGCATGCAGTGTGCACTGTGCAGCTTGCATGATGCATATGAAGCATAGCAGTAGAGCAGCAGTGGCCAGCCAATTGAGAGCTCCGTATAAGCGTGACGGCCAAGGTCCAAGGAGTCAGGACAAACTGTGAACTTAGAACTTTAGTGCCCTCTGCCTACAGTCTCTAGTTTCTCGGATCTCCATTGCCCTGGCCCCTAAAGTTTGAAGTTCAAAGGCATCGATGGCCAACCGCCAGAGGACCAATGATCAATCACGATTCGCACTCCAAACTTCATAGTCCAGGACCCAGGTTGGTAACTTGGTTGAACTTTGACATTTCCTGGAACACTCCAGAGTGTAATACGATCGATGTAGCTACTACCAAGTGTTCCCATTTGAAGCCCTTCATAAAAAATATGAATAGCCTTTCTCCTCCTTCTAGACATGAGACGGATCAACAGATTGATAGTGTCAAAAGGTGATCTTGCCATGGGAGCAACCGATTGTATATTAGAGCTTATGATTCTTGTTGATGTTGCTAGGTTGCGGTTTTGGCTGGCATACTGGATATGGGGACACGGGGCAAATTTGTAGTTTTGGCCAGCAAATTTGTAAGCTAACCTTCAGTAACTTTCGGGATATGGGGCTTGATGCTTCGTTGTCATTTTGTAATGCTTTGAGCGAGAGAGAGAGGAAGAGAGAGAGAGAGAGAGAGTGCTATCATACTTTCAAGCATAAGTTACATTATCGTACTTCTAGGCTCTAGTGAAAGAAGTTAAAAACTAGGATTGCATGATTTGGAGGTGAACATCATGCACCAAACCATTTGGATAAATAAGTAAAAGTGAAGGAAAGTAGAACCATGGAAAATTCTAATATAATATAGCGATTGAAATGTGGGTAATATTGTTTATGAGAAGATCTAGTGGATATCAAGTATTGTCCTAGAGAGAGGCATCAAAGGGGAAGCCAAGAGTGACCTCATGGGCCATCCTTATATCAAAGAATTCAAGAGCATTCAAGAGCATAGCCATTTTCAAGCACAATCAACTAGATTCCACATCTTGTCTCCATCAATATTAAGAGGTTCAAGCAAGCCTAGAACATAGCCATTTTCAAGCACAATCAACAAGATCTATGTAGGTTTCCACATCTCGTCTCCTAGGCTCAAGCAAGCCTTCCACAGTTGCATCATCGAGATGTGATGGGAGGATGGGTTAATGCATGGGGCCTCACCGGTTGGAGTGGGAAAACCTTCTAGTGCTCTTAGTAGCGGAGATGGGTGGGAGGTAGACTAGGGATACCTCCATGGTTATTTTTTAGAGTTCCCTTGTATGGATATCTGAAATCCATAGATTAGAGTTCTAACGGCACTTCAAATCTGTGTTATGAGGGGTGAGCATTGAGGATCAACAACTAAAAACACACCAACAAGTAGCCTTTGATAGTATCAGCCCTCACAAAATGCTTGCGTGTATGTGTGTGTGACATGTGTGCATGAGAGAGAGAGAGAGAGAGAGAGAGAGAGAGAGAGAGAGAGAGAGAGAGAGAGAGAGTAGAAACCTCTTTCACAAATAAATTGCTGTTGTATCTTGTAGAAACATGTTTCAAGGTTTATTTTCATTGTCTATTTCCAAGATGTGAACATTAATCGTTCCTTGCTATCAATGTTTGTAAATGTTTGCTGAACCACTAATCTGAAGGAGGTGTGGCAGTCCACATTGAGTTGCAGTCTCCCTAGATTAAGATTGTAGTCTTTGGAGTGGGGTAGACTCTGGACAATTGTGATAAAGCATCTTCAAAGTTCAGGTATAATAACTTGCATTCGTCTACGCCCTCAATTATCCTGATTTTTTTGAGGGAGGGGGAAAAGAGAAAGATTTAAATTGTGAGACATACTTTCTTATAAATGCACTATTTGCATGACATGCCCAATATGGTTGAGGGTCACCTTTGTTACATCCTCATTATGGTAGCAACCTTGTGTGTCCCATATTATGGTGGTTCACTCAAATAGAATAGCTTTAGTCCTCTACATCTTGGAATCATCATGTGTGTGTGTGTGTTTGTGGGTGAGAGAGAGAGAGAGAGAGAGAGAGAGAGAGAGAGAGAGAGAGAGAGAGAGAGAGAGAGAGAGAGAGAGAGAGAGAGAGAGAGAGAGAGAGAGAGAGAGAGAGAGAGAGAGAGAGAGGCGTGCATTTGTCTATGCTCTTAATTATCCTAATTTTTTTTAGGGAGGGGGAAAAGAGAAAGGTTAGAACTTTGGGATATAATTTCTTGGAATGCATTGTTTGCATGGCATGGCCAATATGGCTAGCGCATAACTGGATGTAATGTGAGGGTCACCTTTGTTACATTCTCAATATGGCAGCAACCATAATATGGTGGTTCACCCGAATAGAATAGCTTTAGTTCTCTACATCTTGGAATCATCATGTGTGTGTGTGTGTGTGAGAGAGAGAGAGAGAGAGAGAGAGAGAGAGAGAGAGAGAGAGAGAGAGAGAGAGAGAGAGAGAGAGAGAGAGAGAGAGAGAGAGAGAGAGAGAGAGAGAGAAGCTTTACTTAGATTAGTTTCTATTTGTTTATAGATAGCTATGCCTCCGCAGCAAATGTCTCTATTTCATTTGCCGATGTTCACTCAACAACCACCACCCCCAAAGCGTTCAAAGAAGGGGCACATTTCAAAAGATGCATCCTCCAATGAAGGTGAGGGAGAGGATATCTTAGGAGATACAGAGCCAAATGTAGTTGGCCTAGAGAATGATTTGCAGTTGCAGCTTCGAAGGCAAGCGTGGAACGAAGCTTGGACAACAACATTTGAATGGGCTTATTTTGACAAGTTCATCGGTAGGATTTTTTGCAAGTATTGCAAGAATGACATACGCTCCAAAAGTGAGTTTGGGAAATCTGGTTCCATTAATATCCAACACAATGCTCTTACAGAGCATGCAAAATCTAGGGCACATTCTGAGGCAAAATATGTACATGGATTCAAGAAAGTGTGCATTGAAGATGGGATGAATAGATCCAAGGATGATGCCAATCAAGCCATTGAGAATCTATTTACAGCAGCATATTTTGTTGCCAAAGAGGATCTTTCTTTTAGCTCATATTCGAAACAACTGAAGCTTTTAATCCGATGCAAATGCCCATACATCACAACTGATTTGTACCACAATGACAAGGCATGTAGTAAGTTTGTGAGATGCATTAGTGAGGGGCTTTTGTCACAAATCTTGCAAAGGATGAATGTTGTCACAACTACACCTTGATGTCAACAACATAGTTTGGTTGGGTACAGATGGTGCTTCATCTATGATAGGGCATGTTAATGGGCTAGCTACTTGCATGAAATGAGTCAGTCCTTATATTACTTCAATACATTGTATTGCTCATAGAACCAGCCTATGCTTATGTGACGCAGTTAAGAGATCTGTAACAGCCCAAGAAATTGATCAGATTATGAATGAGATAGCAACGATCTTTCCAAAAGTGCCTTAAAAATTACAGCACTGAAGTCTCTAGAGACCGAGTTTGGGTGTGTGGAACTTAAGATGAGTCATATTCACAAAATCAGATGGTTGAGTAGATCATCAACTATTCACAAAGTTTGTGAATCTTTTGAGACTTTGCTGGTATTTTTGAAGTCATATAATCCCACTTTGTTTGTCAAGGTGAGCAATTTTGATTCATCTACAAGACTTCATGGTAGATATGCTTGAAAGGTTGGCCATATTGAGCAAAACATTTCAATGTAACTTTGTTGATATTTCAGCAGTTAGTGGGATTATACAAACTGAAATACACTTAATTCGTGAACAATTCCTCATGGATCCAGATGTGGATATCAACGCAGACACCATGGGTTATCCCATTATTCCAGATTATGGCCCTATTGTGGGATAGCTTACTACCCTTAGAGCATCTCTTCGTGGTAATACATACAGATTAGTCTTGATTTGCAGAAATCTGATATGGAGTCAGCCCTTGAATTTCAAAAGGAGTTTTCTAACGTGATAATTCAGAATCTATTTGAAAGGTTTCCAGATAACAACCTTGTTGGATGCTTCAAGGCATTATCACCTTGTACCTTTCCAAAGGGAAACCATTTGAAGAATTATGGGTTTTCTAAAATTGAGACACTTGCATCCTACTATGGTGAGTCAAAGGATCTTGAAAACGGAGAGAGCATCGGACCTCTTATTGACAAGATGCATGCCAAACGGGAGTATCAATATTTCAAGGCACAAGCTGCATTTGAATGGGAAGGAAGGAGTTTGAGGGATACATGGGTCTCTATTGCTAGAAACCCAACCACGGCTGCCAAGTATCCCATGCTACTTTGTTTAGCACATATCTCTATGCTACAATGTGCAAGTACAACAATATGTGAAAGAGGTTTCAGCATACAAAATATAATCAAGGACAAGCTTCGAAACTCTCTAAAATCAAGGAGCATGGATGCGCTTATGTGTGTGTACATCGAAGGGCCACCTCTTGAAGACTATGATTTTGGTGTTGCCATTGAATTATGGAAGAGAAGTACCAAAACTAGTAGGCATATCTATGGTGAAAGCACAAGGTATGCTTTTAATTTGTTTATCATATATAAATAATTTTAGTGTGATTGTATATGTGTTTAGTTGACTTTGATTGCTTTTTTTAAATGTAGGGTCAGCGGGATTCAAAGAGGTTGAAGGTATTTTTTAAAGTTTCAATCATTTACCTTGCTATCTCTTGTTATCAAAGCTTGCTGAAAAGTTTACTTGGTTGTCTTGGCAGATAATGGTGATTGGAGTTATGGTGTCTACTTTCTTGATTATGCTTGCCACACCATAAGGATTTCATCTTCAACATAGCTGACATTGTACATACCGTTTATAGTTTTATAGGTCGCAATGTATAAGGATCTTAATCTTAAATATAGCTTACATTGAACATATATTTTATAACTTCATTCACTCTTAACATGTGAGAGTGGGTTATATAAATCGTATCTAGCACTTTGGGTTGCAACTTTGTAAGAGAGGAGTTGTAACATTTTGGATATCCAATATATTTATGCAATGTGTTCAGCTAGCTTGTCCATATTTATGATTAATTTTATATTGCTTTTGCTTTCAAGACCTTTAAGATTTGGCTAGAAATGGTGTCTTTGTTTCTTTTTGGTTTTGTATAAGTAAATGTCTTTTGAAAAGGATTTCATGTGAGTGAATACCTCTCTATGGCCTATTGGAAAGTATTTATCACTTCCTTTGAGGTTTAGTGAAAATAAATGTCTTTTTATAAGGTTTCACATGATTGAATACCTTTATATGGCCGGTTGTAAAGTATTTACTCCTTTTTTTAAGGTTTTCAGAAAATATATGCCTTTTTATAAGGTCTCATGTGAGTAAATTTCTTTACATGGCCGGTTGGAAAGTATTTACGTCTTTATTTACCGGTTGAAATTTTCAAATACCGGCTACTCTAGAGAGCCACCCTTATTTTGTCTGGTTGAAAATAATGTTTTGTGTGACGAGTGTCCCTAAGTACCAAAAAATTGCAAAAGGGAGGAAGGAAGGAAGGCACCTTCCCCCATGTACGTAAACACCAAGGAACTTTGGATTCCGTGGGCCTACCCGCCATTGACATTAGCCAAGGAGCCTTGGGTCCAACAGGACGCACAAGGGAAAGATCTGGAGGATCCATTTACATCCACGAGGGCAAATATGGGATACGAAATGCCCATTACCCCGGAACAGGAGGGGATTAAAGAGCCCCTGACCTCGAGCCACACACTAAAACCCAAAACTTCCTGCCATGAGTGGCCACTAGAGAAGCGCCAAAATTAAAAACCACTGAACCAGCTTGAGTCCTGACAGCAAGTATTTGAGCTTGATCGAAGCTCGAGAGCAGCCTACCTTTAACACCTTTAGGAGTTATGGAGACCCCATAGGTGAGTCCAGATAGATCATTTCAAGCTGGCTCATCAGCCCTTCACCCATGCCTCCTCTCACGCCATGCTGAGCAATCTCTCACACCTTTTTTGAACGCCATGCTATGCCTTCTCTCCCTGGAAACGAATAGCCCCTTGAGAGTAGAGAAAAATAGGGAAGGGGCGGGGAGGACGCACACCCATGCAATATGCTCGCTGGTTACCAGGCCTTATGAGCAAAGTGCTCCCATCTCTAGACTCACCTCTGATGGAAGACTCGCGATGGTCGCTATGTTTGCTATGTTCACTAAGGTCGCTATGTTTACTATGTTTTCTATATATTCTCTGCCTTCGCTACTGCTTTGGGGCCTGACCATCTATCAACGTCCGCATTAGCAGAGCAGCCGATCACCACCGCAGCAAAGCGGCTACTATACGAACAACGTAGTATATTCTAATGCCTCCTGGACTACACTCTTACGGAAAAGCACGGGATTAGTCGCAGAAGTAGAGGACGACCAGTGAAACAGTCTTATCGGGAGCTTATTCTATAGCGCAATACGATGGGTGGCCAAATGATTTGCGCCAGTAGCAAATGAAAAGATGGGGAGTGGCGATTGACAGGCCACAAGGACCCGGTTCACCCCTTGACAGTCTCGATAGTGAAATCAAGGTCCACGAGAGCACTTCTCTGATCAACACTATTATCACAGATCAGATGTTTAAGCACCTGCATGATAGGGATAGCTAAGCATCGTATGTAGTCACACTATGAAGCCAACCGAGACAAAACATATGCCAGGGTGATTGAAAAGTGAAACGTGTTCACGTTAGCATGCATAGGTACTTTAAGGCCCAGAGTCCTCGTACTCGAGCGCTGCCTATCACTCTGAGGTATGGGAGACCACAACACCATAATAAGAAAGGAACCTGAATGGAAGATCAGGCTATCTGCCCTGGATATGACGATACACCCCCCCCTCTCCTTACTCACGTGCATTGACAGTTAACTCTCGAGTTCAAGTTTCTCGAATTGGATCCTCATAGAGGACTTTGCACATTGGTTTGGAGTCCTAAAACTATAAACAGAACACTACCTTGCTGCATTTCCCATTGTCCGCACCGGATTTATCGGATCTGAGCTTGTTTAGTGATTACTGGATGCCCCTTTCGGAAAGCTGTATGACATGACCTCTTCGATGAGATTTGGTTATTATGCTCACAAATGATCTACCTATTCCCAGCTTATGTCCCTCCCTAAGGTTGTTGTAGAACTGTATTGATAGAATGGGAATAATAAGTATAAAAGAATATTGTGATACCATGGGTAATTACTCGACACTAGGGTTTTTCTGATCTACTTAAATATCAGGAACAAAAATTGCTGAGAACCTCCTGCAAGTTTTAAGACTTTTTGTTAACTGTAGCTTTTTTCTGCTTGGCATACAGGAACTAGCATTAATGTGAGCTTTTTGCACTTCCTTTTCACTAACAATAGAGAGTCAAATAGCTTTTGACCCTCAAAACCTCTAAGAGAAAAAGACTTTATGCTCTCTAGGATTTACCATAGCATTGGAGGGATCCTCTAAAATAGGCCCTTATACTCTCTGAAATTTATCATTAGTGTCTCCTTCTTGATCAGGAAATTGTTGGGGTTGACAAGGATAACAACTGTAGCTAGGCCATGAAGCCTGCAGTCTCGCATTACATAGTATTCATGTTCTAACATGCTGTGCTTGTGGATGGATGCAGGTGAGTCCAGCTACTAATCTCGACTTTTGGATTGAAGGGAAGGAGGTTAACAAGGCACATATTGGCAACTCAGACTACTGTACAATGATTCTCAGTTTAGGAATACTTACCATTAGAGAACCCTCTATGTCACCCCTCGAGAAGATTTTGACACCTTTTGATGTCTTTCGGGAGGTTCCAAAGAAACAATGACTAATCGCATGCCAAGCTGGCCATTGTAACCTGTTTACTATATAGACAAGGAAGAATTGATGGATAATCTAAGGGCAAAATGAAAATTTCAGACTAGGAAAAATATAAAGGACAATGTTTGAATTTTGCACTTTATATATAAATGATTTACACTTTTAACTTGGGAAACTTGTCCTAGTATTGCTTACCCAATGGAGTACATTAGATGCGGTATGCATTACCCTAATGCATATATTGCAAAATGGAAAGTATTAACAACATGGGAATGAGGATGCATTGGATGTAAAGGCATTTTTATACATGGGAACCAAGAGTGTGTAGTAAGGAAAAAGTAGATTATATTGTTTTCAGTAGGTAACACACACCGTAACAAGCTCGTCGGGATAACAAAGACCCTAACTGGATGGGTTTGTTTGACAAAGACCCTAACTACATGGGTTTGTTTCTATCTCTCCCAGGCACCTACTTGGTTCATGGACCTCACCAAGTTTGGTTATGAGGATCCACTACCAACCCCCTCACTAAGCATGCCAAGCAATCCTGATCATGTTCCATCAAAGAGTCCATGATACTATAATTGGCATGGACTCGTAGGAATTGAAGGATCATCTAGATTCTGGAAGACTAATAATAATGCAACTATCTTTCAATGATTGGTGCAAGGTCTTAGTCCTCAGCAAAGGAAAAGTGGATGAGGCAATTACCCTCATGAAACCGCTCCATGAATCCCTGGAATAGATCATTCATGAGGACAACAAAGCTCTCTTGGAATTTGTGGAATCATCTCCAAACACTATGAGAAACTTGTTTCTGAACTTTAGTTTGAACCCCCCTATCAGCCCAGCTTTTGCGGAAAACATGGGGCTAAAATGTTTCATTCCACCACAAAGTCTGCTCTCTCCCCCCCAGCACAGTTTTTGCTATATGGAGGGATTATCTCAGGATGACCAAGAGAAGATCTTCTCCAATTTGATGGTGACACCAGTGACAACATGTAGAAAAAGCTCATGTCCCACCTATACAAATCCCTTTTGCCCACCCAGGGTTCTAGAGGCAGAACTTATGGCACATGATAATAAGGTCTAGGATCTACATGATATGAATCTTTTGGCCCCATTCCACATTGACACTTGGCTATTCCTCACTGATCTTTTGCAGTCTACTAAGAGCATTAAATTGGAAGCAAAGCAAGCAGCTCAGAACTTTGATATCCCAATCGTATATAGCCATGCGTTGGCCAGTTTCTTCCCCATGGCTATGTTTGCATTAGGCAGATGCCCATCCCCCGGTAGGGGTTTTTGGCAGATGTAAGAGCAAGATTAATGAGTCAAAAAGGAGGACCCTGAAATATGTCAATGATATTTTTAATGTGGAGAGACCATATATTAAATGCAGATGCAATGAGGAAAGGATGGACTACAAGGCCCAACCACTTTGGTTTGACCATGCAATATGGTTCATTGCGAATAATCTAGTTACCTTCTTTCTGGGGAGACCTCTGAAAGCACCCTTCAACTCATTTCTATTATTTATGAAGACCCCTGATATGGTATTGTTTGGAAGAGCCTCCGTTACCTTCATGTACATGAGAGAATTGATGCTCACACAGCTGTATGGAATTTGGAGAGAAACCCTTCTTTACCATTGCTCCCACAAGCGTCCCTGGGGATGTGTTCATATGGAGAGAGAATTGTAAGGGGACATGATAGTAGCAACCATAGTGCATTAAGCTCTTCAAAACGGGGCTGATTTTAGTCACGAGGTGGAGCAGGATATGGGAGATCCAAAAATTTGCAGCCAGCCCAATCATGTACCCCAAAGCAAATTAAATGGCAGAATAGTGCAGAAAGCTCAATCCACTTGGACACGGGGTGAATCTCAGGTAAGGCATTAGAAGATTATGAGAGGTAGATTTACACAAGATGTCAATACGAAACTACCAGTTATGCACCTACTGTATGATGACAAAGATTGATATTTTGCAAGTATGCAACCCACCCTCAAAGAGCCTTATCTTCCTCCCTCATGGAGAATTCACCTTAGCTACTCACCGCATGAATAATAAGAAAGGATTTATATCTTTAGACTTTAACAACCCCCTTCTTGATTATTTCTCTTTAAAGAAATTGCTTTCTAATTTCTGTTTTGACCATGATTTACCATCAACAATTGCTTTTTTAAAGGAAGCTTCCATTAGCTGGTCCTTCAGGGACAATTTGGGAGCAAAATTAATGAAATCATGGCTGTTTTTCAGGGATGAAGGGAACATATCTTGTCATTTCCTTGAGCTTGACATGACCCAATTTGTTAACAAAACCTAGAACCATGTAGTAACATTAGACACTACCATAATTCGGAATAAACAACTCCATAGCGAGGTACAAAAGGGTTTGAACCACATCCCCAGGGAAGGGATGCAACTAGAGGGTACACTCAATACTCTAATGCAAGCTTGGTATCAATTGCCAAACATGGTTGATAGACATGAAGGGGGCAGCCTCCGCAAGTAAAACCCTTAGAAAATTTCGCAAGAGATTTCCTAAAACACTTGATGGAATCTAAGACCCCTGCAGGAAGGGACCCCTTAACCTTCTCTTACTCTTATGAGGTACAAAAGGAAATAGACCGGATTACATCCACAGTATTGATGACCTCTACCACGGACATGTCAGCATCCACAGTAGCAGATTGTCCCTTCTTCTAGACACTGAGATCTATGCAATCTCTGATTTAACGACCTACTTAAATAAGCAACAAGTGCCGCTCTATGAATTGCCATGCTTGCTTCATTAGTTTTATTGTTGTTAAATGTTGAGAAATAGTGTTTGTTGTCTGTCATTCATGTGCTTCGCATATTTTTGTGTGTAGACATAGATAGTCGATTGACATTTAATGTTACTTGTGGCATTACATTTAGTGTTACTATTAATACTGTCTTAGTCCTTTTGGTAGCATTACTTTTAGTGTTAGTTTTATTGTTACATCTAACGTTATGGCTTTTACTTAGTCTTCTAGGCTAGGTGATCTAAGGTTCTAGCTAGCGTATGGTTTGGTTACTATAATGGTGACTCTATAGATCTGGTTGATGTATACATTAGCATGTTTATTACGGTAAGTGCTTAGACATTAGGTAAGCTAATTACTAAACGTCATTCTTTTTTTCTTGGTATCTAAATGCCTATGCTCCCCAAAAAAAATTCTTTTCCTTTCGATTTTTTAATGGGATTTTGCAATATCATTTTTTCAAACCTTTAATTGTGCACTTATCAGGGCATTTGGAGGCATCTCATTTACGTAGTTGATTAGCTAGAGTACAATGCTACAACATGATTTTCATATATAGATATTGGATAGTTCTATGTGATGTCATTATTTTCCTTATAGTAAGATAAGGGGCAATCTATAGATATTTGATAGTTTTTGTTGTCTACTTACTCATTGTACTGACGAATGGATGTCTCCTTTTAGGACACATCTGGCACTTATAACCCTCGAAAGATGACCTGTATGTCTGTTAAAATGGATCCTGCCTGCCTTTGTCAATAAATTACAGGAGGCTAGAAAAGATGGATTGACTTCGCATCATGCTTATACAAATGCTAGAACACGACCCTATCTTCCTCGAAAAACCAAGAAAATGTGAAAATGAGATTCCACTAGTATTGACCTAACTTGGGCTTGTCTCTTCCATGATCTATTGAGACACTCTTTTGGCCTACCCCGTTTGAAGCATCCCCCGGTGCAACATGCACTTATCATTGATAAATTTTTTTTTGTGGTGTTTTACTCTAATTTATTCCCACCTTCGTTTAGGTCAAGTCATATATTTTGCATGTGTAGGCAGCTACTTGTGATTTGATACCTTTTCATGATTTCCTAACACAGTGACAGAGATAATAGTTTCATGCCTCCTCTATGGAAGGCTAGATGCTTGTGTTTTAATACAATTTTCCCTTTTATTGTCTCCTTTTTGCTAAGCTATTTTTGCCTCCTCTATGGAAGGCTAGATCTTTGCCTGTTTTTACGTTCTACTATGCCTCCTACATGGAAGGCTTGAAAATCTATCATGCCTCCTCTATGGAAGGCTAGGAATTTTTGTCGAAGTAATTATCCTTATGCATCCTACATGGAAGGTGAGTACATCCTCTCCCTAAACAATTCATAAATACCAACTAAGCTATGGCACAATGTAATGTTTTATTGTATCTTTGGATGGGATGCATACTTTCTACTTGGAAAGCTAACCTATGGTACACTTCTTCCATGAAATTCCAGATCATTGTCTATTGTTACAAATGTCCTTTCTAATGCTGTTCTATGCTATCTCTATTCCAATGAGCTCTTGGCCTACAAAGAATCAAGAAAAGACAATTTGAGATGAAGAAAGGGAAAAGAAGTGGTGCCAACAACAAATGCAATATTGAAAAGAAAAAGAAGGGAAAGGGAAGAGTTAGTAGCATGCTTGAAATTCATCTGAGGTAGTAAATATGTGACAAATCCCTTCATTTCTTCTCTTTGGCACTTTTGCAACAAATAGGGACAAAATAAGGATTTTACATAATGCCTACACAAGCATGTGTAGAGGATACTTGGGGGAAACAAGTTCTTGAAAATGCCATGACAGATTACACAACAGGAACAACTGTAAATTCTACATCTAATGTCCTCCCTAGCCTCCAAAAGATATGTCTTGCATTGATCGACAAAATTGACAATTTAGAGTCTACAAATGTAGCCCTCCTTGCAGAGAAGGCACATGTAGACAAGACACTAGCTAAGGTTAAAAAACATGGAGGGAAAATGCAAGAGGATGAGAGTGCTCTCAACGGAAGCAAGAACGGAAGAAGGAGAGAGAGAGACAGAGAGCCACACAAGTTTGGTGGGTGCAGAACCACCCTAATCTTCTTTTTCATTCATTTATATATGTGTTTGAGTATTGTACATAACTGGGGTTAAGGCACAGTGACCTTTAACCCCCACAACCTCCCACTTAAAGGACAATGTGCCTTTAAGGGAGAACAACCAGTGAGCATACTATCCAATGCCCATCAATACACGACAATACTCAAACCGCTGACTAGGTAGACTCTTCGTCAGCATATCTGCAGGGTTATCATCTGTATGAACCTTGACAAGCTCTATGCGCTTGTCCTCAAGTACCTCCCTGATGAAATGGTACCTGACCTCAATGTGTTTGGTCTTTGCATGAAAGACCGGATTCCGTGCTAGCTGAATAGCACTCATGGAATCACTATGCAATGTCGGTACACCTGTATGAATCCCCAAATCTCCCACTAGCCGATCAAGCCATATAGCCTCCTTGCAACCCTCTATGGCTGCAACATACTCAGCCTCTGTGGTAGACAAAGCCACGCACTTCTGTGCACGAGACATCCACGACACTGCACCACCTGCAAAGGTGAACACATAACCAGAAGTGGATCTCCTACTATCCACATGCCCTGCATAGTCTGAATCTGTGTACCCAAGTACACGCATGTCTCCTTTACCAAAGCAAATGCACATCTCCTTGGTACCCTTCATGTACCTCATGATGCACTTAACTGCCTCCCAATGCCTCTTTCCTGGATTAGCCATATACCGGCTAACAACTCCCACTGCAAATGCAATGTCTGGTCTAGTAGCTATCATAGCATACATAAGACTCCCAACTGCTGATGCATAAGGAACCTTGGCCATCATGGCCCTCTCCTCATCTGATTTGGGACTATCTGTATGACTCAGTTTCACATATGGAGGCAATGGAGTACTCACTGCCTTCCCCCCCTCCATATTGAAGCGCTGTAATACTTTTGTAACATACTCTTTTTGTGAAAGCCAAAGGAGTTTCCTACTCCGATCACGCGTGATGCGCATACCAAGAATATGACCTGCAAATCCCAAATCCTTCATATCAAAGGCCTCATGCAACTTGGCCTTTAATGCATCTAGCTCATAAGTATTCTTGCTAGCCAATAGCATATCATCCACATATAGTGCCAGGATTATCAGGCTACTATCCTTAGCCCTTTTAGTGTAGAGGCAGTGATCAATTTCACTCCTTCTAAAACCCTGGGACCGAATGAAAGCATCAAACTTTTGATACCATTCTCTAGGTGCTTGCTTAAGACCATAAAGACTCTTTTTCAGCTTGCAAACTAAATGCTCTTTGCCCTTTTCTTCAAAGCCTTCCGGCTGCACCATGTAAATTTCCTCATGCAAATCCCCATGCAAGAAAGCTGTCTTGACATCCATTTGCATAAGCTCCATATCCTCTACTGCCACTAGTCCAAGCATGCATCTAAGTGTGGTCATCTTCACAACCGGAGAGAATATCTCATCAAAGTCCACACCCTTCTCTTGCTTGAACCCTTTAGCAACCAATCGGGCCTTGTACCTAGGCACATCATCACCTGTGACCTTCATTTTGTAGACCCATTTACATGGCAATGCTTTCTTTCCATGTGGCAAAGAAACCAAGTCCCAAGTCTTATTCTTCATAAGTGAACTCATCTCTGATTGCATAGCATACTCCCACTTGCGTTGATCCTCACGCATCATAGCCTCTCTGTAGCAAGAAGGCTCCCCGCAATCAGTAAGCATCACATAGTCTACCCCTGGAAGAAACCTATCAGGCGGTCTAGACACTCTAGATGATCTTCTCAAGGGCATTTCAGCTTGCTGTCCCACTTGCATATCAGCCACATTTGGCTCATCATTTCCACCAATAGATGATCCATCATCTACCCTTGATTGTATACCTGTGGGAGTACTTGGTTGTACCATTTCTTGCACATTTGGTGCATGGACAGCTTGCTGCCTATCAACATATGCAGGTGGATTCACATCCTGGAAAGTGATTCTCCTCATTTCCACATCCCTCATGGGTGCCTTATGCATCTTCTTCTCATTGAAGACCACATCATGGCTGCATATGATCTTCTTTGCTTCTGGATCCCAGAGACGATAGCCCATCTCTCCACTTTCACCATAACCTAGAAAGATGCATTTCCTAGACTTAGGATCTAGCTTCTTTCGAAGCTCTTTTGGCACATGTGCATATGCCTCACACCCAAATATACGCAAATGAGAGTAAGAGGGCTTCTTTCCACTCCATGCCTCTTCAGGAATACCCCCATCCAAACTCTTACTAGGTGATCTATTGATCACATGCACTGCAGTCTTCATTGCCTCAGCCCAAAAACCACCAGAAAGACTTGCATTGGAAAGCATGCATTGCAACCTTTCTTGAATGGTACGGTTCATCTTTTCTGCAACTGGATTTTGCTCTGGAGTACGAGGGGATGTAAGCTCCCTCTTAATCCCACGAGTATCACAGAAATGCTGAAAGTCATGAGAGAGATACTCTCCACCATTGTCAGTCCGTAGGCATTTAAGCGTTCTACCTGACTGATTCTCAACCAAGGCCAGCCATTTCTGAAATACCTGGAATACATCACTCTTCCGAGCTATAGCATAAGCCCACACTTTCCTAGTTGCATCATCAATGAATGTCACGTAGTATTCAGCCCCGCCTAATGACCGTGTAGGCATGGGACCACATACGTCTGAATGCACCAAATCAAGCATTTCAAACTCTTTCTTTCCCCTTCTTTTATGGGCTGATTTAGTCTGCTTCCCATAGAGATAGTGCTCACAAAATTCAAAATCAGTGAAACTCAAAATGCGGTACATAACCCAAACGGCATAAGAGTTTCATTCCATTCTGGCTCATGTGCCCCAACCTGCAATGCCACAAAGAAGTGCTTGGCTGCTCGGTTATTGCAACAACATGATCAAATACCCCTGATACATGTAAGGGATATAAAGTCCCACACTTGGCACCCCTAGCCAAAAGCATAGAGCCCTTTTGAATTTTCCACCTTTGAAAGCCAAAAGTGGTGTGAAAACCAGCATCATCTAGCTGACCCACTGAAATAAGACTCTTGGTCAACTTAGGCACATGTCTCACATGTTTCAAAACAAATGCAGACCCATTTGCAAAAGAAAACTTTATGTCACCTGCTCCCACTATGTCACATGCATAGTCATTTCCAAGATGCACACAACCTGTCTTTCCACTATCATAAGTGGAGAACCATTCCCTATGGGGAGTAACATGGAATGAAGCACCAAAATCCAAAATCCAATCCTGGGAATATGCATCATCTGAAGTGGTAAGCAACTCTGCAGATAAACTAGACATGAAGAGAACATCATTGTCACTATCATGTGTGACTGCATTGATCTCCTCGATCTTCACTTTTCCTTTGTCCTCCCTTGGACTCTCTTCCTTTTGATTTGCACCCCAATTTGCATTCTTTTTCTTATCCTTTTGCTCTCTTTTCAGCTTGTAGCAATCCTTTTTCATATGGCCCTTCTTGCCACAATGGTAACACTCAATGTTCCGTGCCCTGGATTTACTACGAGACTTCCCTCTTTCTTGGGACTTCCCCCTGAACTGTGATCTGCCCCTTTGCACATTTAAGGCTGCATCCTGCTTGTTGCCATCCATAGACTTCCGTCTAATCTCCTCGGCCAACAAGCTACCCACAACATCATCAAATTTCAGTACTCCACCAGGTGCAGAGTTATTGACAACTGTACGGAAGGTATCCCATGAGGATGGTAATGAACATAAGAGAAATATTGCCTTAGTCTCCGCATCAAAATTCATTTTCTGAGCCTGAAGCTGGCTGAAAATAATATTGAATTCATTCAAGTGAGAAGCAATGGAGACCCCTTCCTTCATCTGCAGCTCAAACAACCTCTTCATGAGGTAAACTTTATTAGAGGCAGTTTCCTTTTCATAAGTGGCACACAGTTTCTTCCACAAATCTTCCGTAGTCTGCTCACTTACTACTGTGAAATAAACTGACTCTGCAAGATGAAGTCTAATAGTAGACTTTGCTAATGCATCCAACTCATTCCAATCATCCTCAGACATATCCGCAGGCTTAGCTTCAATACCTGCCAAGGGTTTAATCTGCTTCTTTTGAATAAGCACATCCCTTATCTGTTCTTTCCACAAAGAAAAGTTTGTCCCATCAAACTTTTTAATGCTGAAAAACTCCTTTTCAGACATGGAAGAGGATGCCATGATGCAAATAAAGCAAAATCCCAAATGCTAGTGCCTGCAAGAGAGAATCACACCAAATACCAGGTGCACCCAAATGTGTATGCCACAATAGAGTGAAATATCACCAAAATTCAAAGCTCAAAGCATCAAAAGATGCATCTGACTCATGTGCATATACTATGCATCCATATGAGCAAATCTGGCCCAAAAGAAAATGCCAATAAGTGCCAAATGACTCAAGCATAAAACTGTCCACTGGCATATGCATCAATAATGTCTCATCCAAGAGAGCATAGCACTATCAGTGCATCACCTGCAATGTGTCAAAGCTGTCCCTCAGCATAAAATAGCATCCATGTGCAAAGCGTCCATAAAAATAGCATCCCACAAGGCAATTTGGGCCTATCAGCGCATCCAACAAGGACCGCAATGCATCCAAATGGCCTATAAATCATCCACTGCAACCCAATGCATACCACGAATGAGCGCACACTGCTCAAACTGCAACCAGAGTGATCTGCATAAGGTATGCTCAAGAAATCATAGTCCCACGGTAATGAGCGCTACTGAAAATAGAACCTGAGATGCTTCAAAACATGGGCGCCATTGCATAATCGGACTCAGCAAGAAAATCTGCAAATATCTCTCTTCTGCCAGAACTCCAAAATCCCAACCGATGAATGAGAAATGGGAGTCAACACTTATCCACTGCCATGTGGCATAAATCTAAGGTTTCAAAACCTTAGTATGCAAAATGCATAACAGAGAGACGAAATCGAATACACAGAGATTTATAACTCTGAAAATCCTCCACCGAATCATGCAAGAACTGATAGGCAGGGGTTTTTGGACGTCCGAAACGCAATGGGACAGACGGTTTTGGAAACCGTGGTCTCAATCACTGGGTCCAACACACGGACTGAAAAACGTTTTTGGAAACAGAGCTATCTATAAACTCCACCGGAGTGCGAATGATGAGCAACATAGAAGTTTTAGGACCTCCTGAGTCCACCGGAACTGACAGATCTGCAAATGGTTGCTCCAAACTTGAGTTCCAACACCCGGGCAAAAAACGCAGGAATTGACACAGTGAGTCAGAAATCCACTGAAATGATCTCAGATTCAAGAATGAAGGTGTTTCCAAGCTCCTGAAGTAATGTGGACACCAAAAGCAAGCAATAGTTGCCTCCACAAGTCAATACGGAGTCTCTGTCATCGAACGGAACAGGGAAAAGCTCAAAAAAACGACTTTTTCTTTGAAAGCTCTTAACAGGCTCTCAAAACCACTTCGTAAAGCCAAAGTGACTTTTCCAAAGGTTCCTCCAAGGTCTCTGCACACTCGGATGCAAGTAAAGTCACCCACAAAGCTTCCCACAGAGCTTCTCCTTCCTCCCACAGAGCTGCTGAGCTTCAAGCATTCACGGACGCTCAGCTAGATCACCCGGGCTCTGATACCAGTTGAGAGTGCTCTCAACGGAAGCAAGAACGGAAGAAGGAGAGAGAGAGACAGAGAGCCACACAAGTTTGGTGGGTGCAGAACCACCCTAATCTTCTTTTTCATTCATTTATATATGTGTTTGAGTATTGTACATAACTGGGGTTAAGGCACAGTGACCTTTAACCCCCACAGAGGAGTGGAGAAAAGAAAAGACCAAAAAAGGGGAATGGGAAAAGGAAAAGGCTGAATGGATATCTAGAAAAAACAAGCTACAAGATAGAGTAAATGCATTGGAGATTGAAGTACCAGAAATGAGGGATATGAAAGTGACCCTGGAAGGCACAAGCAAAGTAATGGAAGATCTTAAAACAAAGAATGCCACTCTCAAGAAGGAGATTGCAGCCATGCAAGAAACAATGGAAGGCACACATACTCAATCGACCAAGGGAAAGCCAAGATGTTGGAATGGAAGGACGTGGTAAAAAAGGCACAACAGCCCCAAAGAAAGAATTTATCTCAAAAGCACTTGAGGAGGAAAAGAGAAGGGCTAGCAGGGCACTAAATGTCCTTATGAGGGGCTTACCAATGGGTGACACACCAATGGCAAATGACTAAGTATTTTTCACATGCGAGATAGCCTGGAGGGTAGGCAAACCTAAAGCACTGCATGGACAAGAAGACTCTCATGAGCATGAGAGTGACTTTGAAAGGGACTAGAATCTATCTAGATGATGACCTCACCCTCTTACAACAAGAGCACCAGAGGGAAGGCATGGTATGAGTAATGGCAGAAAGAGAAGCAAGGATATGGGTAGCATACAGGGATGGTAGAGTGATCATCCAAGATAGAGCAGACAAGGAAGATAAGGACAACAAGGAAGTCACAAAAAAGGGAGACTTATGATGGTGTTGAGCCCATGGGATGAGTACACATACTAGACATAAAATAGGAGTATGGACATTATAATCCGATCTGAGAGGTTTCTTGGAAACATATAGGGATCGGGATATGATCTTTTACACTGAGATGCACGAGAGTCGAGAGAGAGGGTTGCCAATGGTGACTCGCCGATACACGTGGGAGTCGGAGGGAGTTGAGGAGAGATAGTGGAGTACGAGGCTTCTGGGGGGTAGTTGTCCTCTTCAAATCACACTTGAGACCCCACTCATATCTGTGGTACGATGAGAGGAGCATGCACGACACATGTGAATATGAGTTTAGCTATTTGATGCCTAGCCTATCTTTATGGCAATATGCTACTTTCTTCTAGACACGTCATCCTATGCATGAGAGGTCATGGTAGAGGGACACAACCCATATGAGACGATCCATGATGACATCATGAAGTTCTCTAGACAAGGAGATATGCTCCTACTAGAGGACTTCAATGCACGAACAAGAGATAGACAAGTGGGTCTACTTGACTTCATAGATGACAAAGATCCCCCCAAGTCCCAGAGCTAGATGCAACTGAGCTAGTGATATTGAGACACTCTATACATGTCCCATAGGTGATAGGATATGGGCAACACCTACTTGATCTAGGGCAGTCCATAACTTGATCATTGATAATGGTCTTCAGATATGGCCATTATTTGGAGGACTCACTTGTTTCCCACATGGGAGTGGGTCAAGTACAATGGACTACCTACTAGGCCCACTAGATTTTATCTCATGGTGGATACACGATTTCATTGTACCCATGCCCCCACTTAGAGCCAACCACTCATACCTAGCCTTCCATATCTCTCCTTCTATGCCAACCACTGGGAGAGTCGCTTGCGCATGTCTAGATCCAATTTGACCATGCCCTCGACCTAATGTATGTGAGTCACTTAGCCAGGGTGCTCCTGGCCCCACTCGATGATGGTATAGACATTACACGCACCTCGGACAACCTTGTATTAGTGGTATAGGATGTTAGCACCAGATCAGTTCCCATGACCTGACCCACGCGAGACCGAGATGGGAAGATGCCTCAAAATCCTTGGTTTGGTAATATTGAGTGCAAAGAAGTGAGAGCCCACCTCATATGGGAGTAGACCTTAGGACATCTAACCTTGTTTGAGGCATAAGTAATCTTTTGACAACTGATATGCCACAAGAGGTGGGACTTTCTCATATATAAGTTGGATGAGATTGTCAGATCTTTTCGAGGGAGACCCGACCACCACTGGATGGGGGTTCCTATCTAAGGGGAAGCCACCTATCCCAATCACTGACCCAGATGTGTGGTACACATATTCATGTTCCCTCTATGATGCCCAGATGTATACACCACTAGACATGCCATCTATGCCCAAGCCCACCACTTGTCACTTGTTTAGCACATAGAATTTGTGGGCTGCACTTCATCAACTACACAGCTAGAAAGCACATGATCATGAGGGTCTATGTACTGAGAAATTTGCACATGGACATGAGGTTTTAGCTCTGGTCCTAGCACATATGTTTAACCAAGCTATCTGTTATGGTTTCCCACCTACTTGGAGCACCACCACTATTGTACTGATACACAAAGTTGGGGACCCTATGGAAACTAGGAACTACCGCACCCTCATGATTGGTCATACTTTGGCCAATATCTATGGATTGTTTCTAGAGAGGAAGCTCAACAGTCACCTAGAGGCTCAGGGGCCATAGACACTAGGACAGACAAGATTCTAGAGGCAACATTCTACCTGAGATCACATATTCACTTTGAGATCTATCATTGAGGAGGCAAAATCTAGACACCAGAAAGTCTATACATGTTTTGTAAACTTTTGGAAGGTCTTTGACACTGTCCCGAAATCGCACATTATCAGGAGACTACAAGAGATATAGATCCCATAGATGTTGATTTGGGTGTGTTGAGCTTATATGAGTCAACCAGAGGTAGAGCACATGCCCTAGGTGGTCTAACGGACTGGGTCGAGAGCAGCTATGGGATTTCATATTTCTCAATGTAAGTGCAGTTTTATATATGTATGTATGTATGTATGTGTGTATGTATGCAATATATATGTATGTATGTATGTATGTGTGTATGTATGCAATATTAAAATATTTCCAAAGTGATTGAAGTGATGTTTTCTTAGCTACGAAACTAGATAGTGTCCTTTCATAGGCCAAGGGCCATAATTTGAGATGAAAGATTTTGATTAAACTGAGTTGAATATTTGAATTAAAGTGGTTGGATAATGCTAATGAGAGAGGAAGAGATGCGGCTACTGTGATGACAGTAGCACTTAGTATGGTAGGAGAGCGCTCTGAGTTTGGATAGTGTCAATACCGACCAAGGACCATAATGTCAGACCAAATATCTACATACATCTATCACTATCTTGAAAGCTTTGCATGAATATGAAGTTCCTTAAAGATGGCACACTTGATCTCTTGGAGCTTTGGCTACTCTGCCTTTTGTTTTCACCTGTCTTTTTTTGGTTTCGACTTCAATCTCAGAACCACCTTTCCATTCTGAGTGAAACCAATTCAAATGGTATAAGAGTAAATCTTGGATATACATTACTCGGGTATTTTTTAGGGGATGACCACTCCTTTAATATAGGATACGTGGTCGCCAGTGTGGTGGTTGGTTGCACACTAGGATATTAACTGCCACCAGCATGGTAGTTTGCTTCTATTATTACAATATGAATATGAATGTCATACAATTCATTCATTTAGGATTTAGCATTCATTTATAATTCATTCATTTAGGAGTTCACATAAATTCTTATGACATCACCCCATGTATTTGTGATATCACCCCATGTATTTGTGATTCTTTTTGTAACTTCCATGTATGGAAGTCATTGATCGCATGTTATCTTTGCATATCTTTGCCAGAGTTCCAACACGCCGATAGAGAAGACTATCTACCTCAGCCAAATGATGAGAGGTGGAAATGTTAGGTCATATGAAGGAAGAATGAGAAGATCGGGCTCAATGAACTCTCTTTCTATATAAGTGCCAAATGATGAGAGGCGGACATGTTAGGTCATATGAAAGAAGAATGAGAAGGCCGGGCTCAATGAAGTCTCTTGCACACTAGGATATTAACTGCCACCACTAGCATGGTGATTTGCTTCTATTATTATAATTATATGAATATGAATGTTATACAATTCATTCGTTTAGAATTTAGGATTCATTTACAATTCATTTGTTTTGGACTTCACATAGATTCTTGTGACATCCCCCCATGTATTTGTGATTCTTTATGTAACTTCCGTGTATGGAAGTCATTGCTTGCACATTATCTTTGCATATCTTTGCTAGAGTTCCAACACACTGTGATAGAGAAGAATGCCCACCTCAGTCGTGAGAGGTGGACATGTCAGGTTGTATGAAAGAAGAATGAGAAGGCTGAGATTAATGAACTCTCTCCCTATTTAAGTGCAATGCAGACACAACTAAGAGCCCATTCTAAAATCTAGCCCCAAAACTTTGTGGACTATTCCAAGTATTGCAAATCTATGGCATACCCAAAAGAATTTGGAATGCTCACGTTCTACCTGAGAACACTCTTGGATGACCTCCGTGTAGAACTAGACCCAGAGAAGAGGGAGGATAATAGCTACAAGGAGGAAATGCTTTGCAATTGGCTGTATGACTTGGAGTTGACAAAGATGGTGAATATTAATTTCCCTGGCTATCATTTTTCCTACTCCTTTAAGGTACTTGTCAAGCTCCTGATGTAGATTTCTTTTAGCAAGACATGATGGCAACATGAATTTTTATAGAGCACCAAGACTAGGATGAAGAGGACTCCAAGCGAAAGGACGAGTTACTATGGGCATACTAGTCACAAGAGGCAAGCAAGTAGTTAGTGGTTCGAGTGTGTAATGAGGTCTATGATAATGCATCAAACTAGCCTAAAGAGTTGGGAGATGCTTGCTACAGAGAGGTTGATAAGATAGTTGGGATTTTGGAATTTCCTTGAGCCTCAAAATGTCACTGTATTTTTGTTTTAGTAAAAATCTTGCAGGCATTTCTTGGAATTGTGGACTTCTCGGACTACCATCATTCATGATTTATGGTGCTCATAATACCTAATTTTGTATCAACGTTCTTCCTTGGTAATACTTAATGTCTCTAGAAAGACAGTTGGTTTATTTAGTGTCAATCATATGTGAGTGTAATATTTTGTGAGCATATACGAATTATCCCAGGTCTGTGCGAACCGATCTTATTTTAGTCGACCAAAGTAAACTCTGATGGATCTCAATTTAATACACGACTGCTTAATACAAGAGGTGGATGAAGCTATGAAATAGGACTACTCTAATGTCTTAAGTAGTCCGATGGCTAAAATCTGATAGTTAAAGATAATCAGCCTAAAGGGGATTGAGTATAGCACTTTGCAACAAATTTTAGGATAGCATGGCGGTAGCGCTAGATAAGTTGTCACCAACGTGGTGGTTTGTTGCACGCTAGGATATTGATTGCCACCAACACAATGGTTTGCTTCTATTATTATAAGATGAATAACATACAATTCATTCGTTTAAGATTTGTGGATTAGTTATGGGATTTAATAAAACCATTGCGGTGGTTGTTTGGGATATACTAAAAGCAAGCGTGGGATTCATCGTTTGGGATTTACAAAAACAATTACATTTTTTAGTACTATCTTAGTTGTCCTCATACACTACTCCAAGATGTGCTCATGCATGTATAAATCTAATTTGAAGACACTCTTGCCCTTCTTTTGTTGTGGCATAGATTGCATATGGAACTCAATAGATCTTACTAGATGAGAGTACACAAAATTTTAAGGATGCTTATGTAACAGTTTGTAATTGTGGCCTCTCTTGGATGTTTTTTTATACCAAAAAGCTCAAACTACTACATCCCACTTCTCATAGGTTGTTCCCCAATCATCCTTAAATGCTTCCTCAACCTTGTGCTTAGGTTTTGTGCACTGCAATGCAAAGTATGGGTCATCTTCCTCGTGCTCTCTAGAGGCAGCGATGACAACTGCAAAGCTATCCCCCTCTTCCAAACAGTTAGTGAGGTCATCAAAACTCTCCCCAAACTATGGAGGGTCATTGTTTGTCCCTCCATTATTTGTCAGTCCATCTGAACATAAAGGAAAAACTTGAACTTGCTCCCATATCTTCATAGTTGTAATGTTCTCACAATTGTCATGCTCCCCAATGATGCATGCACTGCAAAAGCAAGAAAGTTTTCTTGTTTTATCAAGTGCTTGTTTGAAAAGCCCCATATGTTGTGCAGACCACAAAATCCTTTAATTTTCTTACAATCGTGCCGGCTTCTCCCCATTGCACGTCATCCACTTTCACTTCATGGAACACTCTATGTACTACACTATTCTTAAGGCTTTGTTTACTGAATGTTGAATGCACGCGAGTGGAGAGGTTTGCTGTAACCCATGTTATAGCATCATGGGCATCATTGAGATTTTCTTGAGGGCATGTTAATTGGTGTTTAAATAGACCTTGCTTAATAAAAGCACCACATGCATCATGTTCACCCTTGCCATGGCTAGACCCAAAGAAATTCCACATCATGCCTAGACCAGTTAGGGATTTAAACCTTGAGACAAAGTAGAATCCACGAGCTGATTTAAATTGAGAGGCAACACCATATGACGACATTCAATGTTGTTTTATATTTTCTACTTGGGGATTTTGTTTTTTCATCCATTCCCAATGTAGTAGAAAAGCATGCTGCACAAATAAGCTGTCATGTTCCCTATCATATGAAATGTAGAAATGGTATGTGCGTTGCACTGACTTGGACTCCTATGAGTCGGCAAAAGCAAATTGGCATTAGTCCTAGAAGAATCAAATGACTATTCGTGATATGCACAAGAATTGTTATCTACTTGTTGTACTAGTGAGCACTTTGAATTTCATCTTGTTCTTGAAATGAATAATTTTTAGCGAAATCTATGATAGAGCCAATAGTGTCATGGGGAGAATTGGCAAGACACGTCTTGAACTGCTTATCCTGCCAGTTGGCCATGAAATTGTGAAGCACATATTTTGGGATGGATTGAACCACATGACCTCTAAGCTCCCTTGGCTAAGTTCTTTTATATGATAGTAGCCATCTCTTTTTATCGAATCCTTCAACATTGACATTTTCAAATCTCCTCCTTAGCAACATGGTGATCTTCCCTCTTTTCATTTGGACTGACATGAAATGTCTTCTTCTTCAGCTTTAGACTACAATGCTTGCATGTGTCACAAAGGCATTCAATGTAGTGCCACTCATCGTCTCCCTTTGGACAAACCACTGGCTCCCATTGAGACGTTAGGCTACAAAACCTGGTCTCCCTTGCAATGCATGATGAGGATCCAGGTGGCCTATAGGCTATGCATTCAATCATTGGGGAGACATGGGCATCAATCCCCATGGAGCAATGCTCCAGATCTTGAGTCATTCATAGCTTGTCGGTGAGTCAAAGTCTATGTGTGTTTTGTAACAACAAACGTTCTTGTCTTTGAGTTTCCTGATGTACCATGGCTTACAATGCTCAAAGCTTCTCCGCCCAATTGAAATGTTAGGATTCTAATGCATAAACTTGAGATACAACTCCATCTGCTAACCCAACATGTGGCAACAATAGCATAGTGAGCCCCCTTTTACATGGAACAACAATACAATGAGCCCTCTTTTACATGAAACAACAATAGTATAGTGAACCTTCTTTTACATAAAACAACAATACAATGAGCCCCCTTTGTGCACTACTAAAACACTATAAAAAACTACAAAACACAATATGTGCAAAAACACAGTCTAATTAAAGTAATCAACCTATGGGAAAGAAAAATAATTTCAACCCTCGGGTTGGTTTAATATAGTCACATATAATGAATCTAATAATTGAACTAATCAAGCTACTAGTGAAACAAAACAATTTCAACCACTGTGCTAGTTTAGGACAGCAGTTACAAGTTCAACTACCGAGCTGGTCTAGGACAATCACAATTTCAATCACCGGGCTAGTTTAGGACACAGTCACAATTTCAACCATTGGGCTGGTTTAGGACACGTTTAAGATAGCCATTGGGCTGGTTTAGGATATGTTTAGGACAACCACAATTGCAACTACCGGGCTGGTTTAGGACAGTCACAATTTTTACCCCACCGAGCTAGTTTAGGACACGGTTATAATTTCAACCGCTGGGCTAGTTGAGCATGATGGGGTCTCAACTTCACATATTAGACAAGAACAAGTATATTGCTTTTCATTTTTGAATTCCATAATTAGAAAATAACAATATATTGCTTTTCATTTTTGAATTTCATAATTTCAATCACCATTTCAATCAGTAACTACTGTATGTCTTGAACCAGCACCGAGATGGTTTAGGACAATCACATTAAGTCCAAGCCATCCTGGTGTAGAAATTAAGTGGTATATGACCCAAATAGTAGGAAATTGAATTCAACTAATTTAATACTAAGAAACACAGTAATTTTAACCACCGGGTTGGTCAACAACTAATGTCTGTTCAACCACACTGGTTCAGGACAATCACATAATTGGTGATTCAGTTGAACCAACCATGGGGCTGGTTTAGTATTTTTGCTCAAACATGCCATCAAGCTGGTCAACAACTAATGTCTGTTCAACCACGCTAGTTCAGGAAATCACATAATTGGTGTTTGAGTTGAGAACTAGCCACGGTTGCATGATGTTCCAACCACCGGGTTGGTTTAGGATAATCACATTAAGTCCAAGCCTAGTTTAAGAAATGAAACAAGTAAACTATCCCAAAGCTCAATCATAAACAACCACCAAGCTAGTTTAGGCACCACTGACCTACGTTGTATCAAGCATGTGTATGATGTGATCGTCAAACACTTTGCATCATGCCTGGTTTTTACAGATGTCCTTTCTATTTGGAGAAACTCTCATATTTTCATGCCAAAATGCCATCACTCTAGCGATGACTTCCACACTTAGGCTATCTCTTCTTTTCTTGTGTTTTGTTGAAGCCCACAGACTTCTTGGATCGGGATGATTGTGCATTGCTTTTGCTCTATGATCAACCACTGGAGCCATGTTGGTCCTTCTGATTGACATCTTTGACATTGTGTGCCCAAGCCATTTCTCCTTTATTTTCAGGCTCGACACCAACGTAGCTAATGTTGCCCTCTTTGTAGCTAGTTGATCTAAGATGTGCACCCATTTCACTTTATGTAGACCATTTCTCAGGTTAGAGAGCATCGCCTCTTGGGCGTACATCTCTCGAGGTGCTGGTAGGGTTCTTACTCTATGAACTTTAGGGCACAGGTAACGCTTGTGAAGACTCAAGACTAGTATTCACCTAAATGGCCTGATGTTGTTGCCTCAAATGCTCCCACTAATTGTGACACCACAACTCGTGTTCTTTGCTCTGATGGCAATGATCGCATCTGCAACTACTTTCTGATGTTGCTGCTGCTATTGATATGCAAGGATTCTTATTTCTTCTCGTTGTTTCTCCCTTCGGATATGTTGCAAACTTGTTTTCTGTTGTCGTTTCAATATTGTGCCATTGCATTCCTTGACCCACAATCTGTTCTTCGTGCCTTGACTAGACTTTTTCATCTTCTTGTCTCAAAGAATCTGTTTACTTCTCTTGCTATTGACGCCATGGCCATGATTAGTCTAGAATAGACCTAGAGAAGCTAGATTGTGAGGTGAGCAAAGAATAGAAGACAACTTACCCTAAAGAAGATAATGCCAAACCAAAGTCTGCACAAGGTCACATTGAGGTGCGTGCATGTTGTAGGGCAGGGGTAGGTTGCAAGTACTTAATATTCCAAGATTTGATGGGTAAGAGGTGTGAAAATTTAAAATTTAGGAGTAGTAAAATCTTTAGCCGTCGGTTTTTCCCCTCCGACAATACACGTCAGGAGAATTGGATATCCCAAACAAGTGCAATGTGGCCAAAATGCTTCAAAATAGAAATAGGCCAAAGAACACGCTATTGGGTTTGGTGCCGTATATTTGCAATAAACTTTGGCATGCTTATGATCCATATAGCAGGCAAGTGCATGGTAAAAGAAATAATTCAAAATTGTAAATAGTGTTGGATTTATAAGAAGATCTTTGTACATGCACAAATTGCACATTTTCAACTTCTTCCATTTTAGGGCAAATCTAGATACCAATATCAACAACTATTAATGTTTTAACACCACCATGCAGTAGTACCACTAGTTTGGATTCCAAAAATGGTTCTCAACAAATCAAAAAAACGTTAGGGAGTGTGCCCTCAAATCGGTGTGCATCACTTTAGCACAACATTGGAGGCCCGTTAACCCATACCTAATGTTCTCATTTCGGTGTGCCCTTGGGGTTGAGGAGAAGCTCATGTAGTTACTTTTGAATGATTACTTGGTTGCATGTATGTACATCATAAAATTTTGATGTTTTTGAATAAATTGCTATATCCTATAGTCTTTAGGATGCATGCTTCACATGCATCACATGCAACATAGCATTTGTAATGCTTTAACGATCTCATTCCAAATCCTTCTTCAATAAAATTTTGGTCTCATGTTTATGTTTGGAATGTGTACTACAACTTGAAGACAAAGTTTACCGAATTCCATTGAGCAATGCATAAGTTATGGGTCATGAAAGATACCTGTATGTAGAAAATTCCTTGAACCTCATAAAAAATGGCTACACCCAAGAAAACAATGACCCACACATGCATGCGCGCACGCACACACACACACACACACACACACACACACACACACACACACACACACACACACACACACACACACACACACAGAGTTCCCTAACGATGAATTATTATTTTATGTATACCCCGTGAAATCTCCCCTTTACACTCTTTTTTTAACCACCCCACACACCAAGCACACTAATCCTCCCATACATCCACTAATCCCTTGTCAACCCATGCTCTCATTTGCTCCTTACTCCACTCATGACTTCCAACATTTCTTAAATTACGAGCACACACTACCACCTTAACATGTTTTAGACAAGGAATGAGACCATGGTTCATTACTTCAAAATACAAGTTGATAGTGTCAAGATGTAGAACGGATTCAATGTCATATTATGCAATTGAGATTAGGGATCTTAGAGAACAATTAGTAAATATAGATGAGGCGAAACTTGAAAGTCACATTGTGTTGGCTCTACAAAAAGGTTAGTCCATAGCCATTTCAAGACACGGAAGAGTTGATCACAGGCTTGGCCCTGAGCAAAACACTGTAAAGCCATCACATTCTATACTTGCTAGGCTCTCACTTGTCTTTTAAGAACCATTGCATTGTCCCCATGGTGACTTTTCTCATATATATTTCTACATAACTACATGGAAAATATTAGTCATTTATGCAAATATATCAGAGTCTTAATTGTTGACATGGCCATGAAATCTTGCTCTCATAAATGTGTTTCAATGGGATTGTGGTAAATCAATAACATCTAAGAGAGAATGTGAGAGAAGACTTGAGCATGGAGAAGAGATAGAGGAGAGAGGGACCACACATGATGATGCAACTTTGATCTATACAAAAAGTTAAGGCCAATTGTATTTCACTCCATACAAAGGAATCTATACAAAAAGTTAAGGCCAATTGTATTTCGGTCGATACAAAGGAATCTCTTGGGCTCCTTCAAATAGAGCCAAGAGTTCCATCCATTTGGGTATAGAACCACACACTTGTGCACATCCACCTCGATACACTTGCTTGTTTTCTCCACCATAAAGTACAATAGGCATGCTCCATGTGACACCATTAATGAGGCCCATGACCTTTCATGTGACCCTTCATGAGAACCATGTGTACACTCATCTTCAAACTCTAGGGAGTGTTTCTAAACCATGGTTCTTTTAACACCCTCCCTCAATATAACATTTGAGAAGAGTTATATTGACTACCTGGATATATGTTTTCCTAGATGACAAGGTTGTGGCCTTTGTATCTTAGGCATGTACAAGGTGGAATTTTAAAAGTATGGTTCTAAAGGACATACTTGATGGTTGTGTGGTTTTTGTTCTCTGAAGTTGCTTGCTTAATTGTGCATGACATGCTTTAGATAGTCATGTCATTTTCTCCGTATGCTGTATAAGGTGGAATTTTACAAGTATGGTTTTAAAGGATGTACTTGATTATTTTGTGGTTTTTTCTCTTTGAAGTTGCTTGTTTAATTGTGCATGACATGCTTTAGATAGTCATGCCATTTCCTCCATATGTTTTCTCCCTTGGGCACCCTCACACCATGGTGTACTTTGCACGTAGTTCCCACTGAGGATAGCAACACTTCCATTTCATGAGGATAACAACACCTCATCCTTCGGTAATGAGATGTAATAACCTCCTCCATGGGACAATGAGGGCATTCCTCCAAATGATGGCAATGATAAATGAAGGAGGATCTTACCTCTTGACTTATTGGATCGTCAAGGGCAACGCCTTCTCCAAAAATGCAAAGAGCGCTTATGAGCCTTACCTCTTGACTTATTGGATCGTCAAGGGCAGTGTCTTCTCCAAAAATACAAAGAGCGCTTATGAGCATACTATCCCAAAGAAATATGAAAATACAAGTGCAATTAGAGTTGATATATGTGGTTACCCTTTTGGTACAAAAGTGCAAATATTTTGGAGGGGTGAAAAAAGAGAGGATCCTCCTTGCCACATGTCAACATCTCCTCTATTCTGGATCAATGGTCTAGTTTATATCTCTCTCGCTCTTCACAAATTTCTGGACACTCAGAATTTGCACAATTCTAAGTTTTAATGTTGGAGGAAAGGGGTTTGGACCTTCTAAATCTGATGGAACATACAGTTTCTAAAACTGTGAGCTCTAGGTATGATTTCCAGTAGACGGCCTGAATTGACGTTGGTTCTCTGCGATTTCTCTCTCCTTGTTGTGATGCTCCTTTGATTCTTGATATTTCATTCGAAGTAATGTTGCTACAGTCGCTTGTGCAAAGCTTAGACTTTGCTCTCCCTTGTTATGCTTTGCTTGTCAATGCTTTTCTTGGCTACTGCACAACTTTGTTGCCTATTTCCGCTTGTTCTAGGATGCTTCAGGGCACTTCTTTTGTGTGCTTGCTACTTTGCTATTGCTTGTGCTTGGCGTATATCGTTGTCATAATGTGTGCCTTAGTCGCATTTGTTTAGATGCTTCTCTGCAGCTTCACAAAACGGTCGCTCAAGCTGTTCATGAGTTTTCTCCGAACTTTAACCCGTCACGTAGGTCGGCTGCCTTATGCTGCTCTCCTCATTCAAGCTCTTGTTCATAGTTTGGAGCCTAAATGAACCTTAAATAGCTACCTGTGTGAGTTGTTGGGTGCTTCAAATCTCTTGTTGCTCATTGTATACACGTCCAGGTACTATTTGTTCGCACAAGTAGTAGCTTCACGTGCAGTTGTCCTCTGCAAGCTCTTAAGTTGTCAAGAAAGCTCTCTTCACTATCTCGCGACTGTTTGAGATTCGCCCTCTTTGAAGCTTTCCAAGCTTCTTTAAATGCAAGGCCTTCTTCTTAGCTGAAGACTAAAGGGACCTTCACTCAGCAACACACTCAACAAGCGTTCACGACAACCTTGAACAAAACTCTCACTCAACTCTCAAAAGAATATGCTGTCCAAGAGCATTTGAACAAAATCTCACTCAACTCTCAAAAGAATGTGCTGTCCAGAGCATGATACCATGTAAAGATTTCAAAAGGATCTATGACCTCTCTAGAGAGAGAGAATGTGGAGAACTATGGAAGCATAAGAGAGAAGACTTGAGCATGGTGAAGAGATAGAGGAGAGAGAGAACACACGTGATGATGATGAAGCTTTGATCTATACAAAAGGTTAAGGCCAATTGTATTTAAGTCCTACAAAGGACTCTCTTGGGATCCTTCAAATAGATCCAAGAGTTCCACCCATTTGAGTATACAACCACACACTTGTGCATATCCACCTCCAACTCTCTCTTAGGCTCCTTCAAATAGATCCAAGAGTTCCACCCATTTGAGTATACAACCACACTTTGCACATCCACCTCCATACACTTGCTTGTTTTCTCCACCACAAAGTACAATAGGCATCATGTGACACCATTAAATGATGGCCCCCGTGATCTTTCACGTGACCCTTCATCAAAACCATGTGTACACTCACCTTCAAACTCTAAGGAGTGTTTCTAAACCATGATTCTTTTAACACCACTTACCCCCCCGCCTCCCTAACACACACATGCACGCATGCACACATGCATGCATGCATGTACGCACACATGCACGTACGCACACACACACACATGCAATGAGATCCATGATTGTAGAGAATAGGTTCTAAATATTGATGCAGTGATACTTGAAAGCCACGTTGTGTCCACATCGTTAGAATCTTTGCTAGAGTATATTATTTGTGTTTTCACACTTTTCTAAATCTATTCATAAGCGATTGTATAATTTCCCTTAGTTTCCAAGAGCTGGTGGGACTTATTGCAAGAAGAATAGAGAGAGAATTGACAAGAAAGAACATGTCTATTGATGTGCAGAAGGGAGGTCAAGCCTTGGAAAAGATTCATATGAAAGGCCTCTTTAGACATTTGGAAAAGATGCATAGGAATGCCTTTCCAAGCAATGGATCTATTAGACTTGAAAGAAATGGATCTATTAAACCTAAAAGAAAATTACAAATCATACACTGTGTGGTCCCATGAGGACACCATCTTTGGAAGAACATTTGTATTTTGTGATCTTCATAGATAATTTTTCTAGATTCTTAGGTTTTTGTTTAGTAAAAGAAAAATAAAATGTTTTTCAATTCTTTAAGCAATCTGTGGCTGTGGTTGACAGTGAGTCTGGATGCAAAGTGCATATCTCAAGAGGGGGAAAATGTATATCAGATGCCTTCAAAGATTTCTTGAATTCCAAAGCTTCCATGGTTTGTATCTATTCCTTTCACATTGACCATGCAATCTATTTAAAGCTCATGAGGATAGAAGTGTACAAGGATGTGTTGAGAGAGGGTTGAGAGGCTCTCTTGAAGATGCATATCTTCTTGAAGTAGTCCACTCAAATCAACCATTTGGTTGATTTGAACTAATGCCCCACCACCATGATTTACCATAGCTGGGGCATCAAAAAATCATCCACATTTCAGAATTCAGCTAATGCATTTAAATGAAGGTACATTGCCTTGATAGATACAACATGTCCAAAAAACATTCGAATTCAACCAACTTCGTAGACCATACACAAGGACGCATGCACATAGTGTCTCTTGAAGATGTATACTTCTTGTAGTACTCATTCCAAATCAACCACTTGGTTGATTGGACACCTATAAGTATAGATCATGCATAAGGATGTGAGCACATACTTGAAGATGCATACATTCTTATAGTAGTTAACCACATGGTTGATATGAAATAGATGCATCTCTACCACGGCTTAATCATAGCAATGGAATTTATCAAAATTGACCCCATGTTTGATTTCATGCTAATGCATATCAATGAAGGGATATTGATAGGCATAACACATGCAAAACTTCCATGATCCTTGCCTCTTCCTTTCAAATTGACCATGTGGTCTATTTGATTCTCATGAGGATAGAAGAGCTCATGTATAGGGATGGGCCAACATAGACTCTCTTGAAGATGCATACCTTATTGAAATAGTCTGCTTGAATTGACCATGTGGTCAACTTGAAATACATGCACCTCCACCATGGTTTCCCCATAGCTAGAGCATGAACAAATTGCCCACATGTTTTATTTCATGCTAATGCATTTGAATAAAGGTACATTCTCTAATAGGTACATGTCCAAAAGATCCATGGTACCTGTCTTTTTGTTTCAAATCAATCACATGTTCAATCTTATGCTCATGAGGATATAGGATTCTTGTGTAAGTATGTGCACACATAGGTCTCTTGAAGATGCATGCCTTCTTAAAATACTCGTATGAAATCAACCACATGGTTGAGTGAAACTAGACACATCACCATCATATAGTAGTTCTGTATCATATATGACAAGATGGATCAATTGAAGACTTGCATTCCATGGCTCCAACCATTGCCAAAATCATTGATACTTAGCATGGAATTGCCTATGTTTATCTTAGAAATCTTGACCCATTTAGTTTAGGGAAGATATGAATTTAATTTTGGAAGAATGATTGTAATTTTACCGTAGGTTCTCTTCCTTAGTACTTACCAATCTTGAACAAAAGGATAACCATATGTGTGGTAAGGTTTGTAGTAAGGAAGATCCCAAAATCACAAGAAATATTCTAGCTTTGTTAAATAGAGACGCATTAGATGGCCACGTGCAAGCAACAAGGATAACAAACAAATATAAGGTTATTTCATTGACCATAAGATGGAGATTTCAAGGTTCAAGCAGATGCCACCTAAAACTTCCACAAGCTCTTATTCTCCAAGTTTACAATTATGGAGCAAAGAACAAGAGTACATTTTTCACTTTTTACAATTTTGATAGGCTCAAAATCATGGGATTGTCTCAAAATTCCTAAAAATGTCTTTTGTAATTAAGAAACACAAGATAGTTTACAACTTTGGCATGTAGGTTTCATCTCATATTAATTGCAAGATTATCAATGTGTTTGACCTTAAAGAAGAATTAACTACATAGAACTCAAAATAAACTACTTACATGCATAACATTTATTACAAGTATAAGTTCTAAAGCAAATTCTTTTAGCTTTAGTCTTTTCTTAAAAAGTTTACACCCACCCTACAAACTAGTGATCACATATTTTGGGCATAGATATCCATGAAAAATTGCCCCTTTTCAAACATAACTCTAAAAATTTCTTTAGCTCATCTAATGAAACCCACTTTACAAAATCCTTTAGTGATATCTTTGTGATGAGAAAGATTCTTTAGTTGAGCATTGTCCCTTTCCATATATAAGTCTAAAACTTTCTTCAATCCAACCTACTAAAGGAAATCCTTTAGTGGTATCTTTGTACCACTTGTGGTAGATTTTTGATGGTACTTGTCCTTTGGTTCTGAAACACCTCGACACAATTATGTAGCAATTGAAGCATTGAGAGATTGTCTTTTGGGTTTGAAAAATATGGTACTTGTCCTTCGGGTATTAAACACGTCTAAGAAATTGTGTAGCAATTACGGCAATGAGAGATCTGTGTCGAGATAGAAAATATGAAGAGGGGAGAGGAGAAGAGTAAAGATGAGGAGAGAGGGCACAACTAGAGAGTACACCACAAATGACTAACTGTACACTAGATTTAGTTGAAAATGTAGAAATGATGTGGCACTCAGGGGGTCATATGCAGTGACTGTGCCTAGCAAGGGGTGTGCTTGTGAAGCCTTGTGCTAAGATGGCAAATGGGTTCACATGTAATATGAACAATGTGCCTACAAAGCGGTCAGTGTGCATGGCAGGGGGCAGTGCCATGTGGCACTAATGATGTGGTTGCTGACGGGGTAGGATGAGGTGTCACTTCACTGACCTTACCCAAGGTCAAGTTAACCTAACCAAGGTCAAGTTGACTAACCTAGGGTAAAGTTGACCTAACCAAGCTTACAGTAACCATGGTGATGTGGCAAAAGAGGATAAGGTGTCACCTGTCAATGCTGACGTGGCCTGGGATCATCTGGCTCTACTGATGTGGTAGGCGAATGCCACGTGGTAGATAAGAGATGACATGGGAGATGGCATTACCACGTGGTCGACTTTTGACCAAAGGTGTGTGTGTGGTGACCTTAGAGATAAGACGGAGGGGGTGCACCACATGTCAATAGGAGAGTGGGCCAAGTGTCTTACTTGGAACTATGGCTCAAACCTTGGAAGATACTAACGGAGTCTTATCAGATTTTGTCGATGGTTGTAGACTCTGATTCTTGTCGAAGGTTTCCTCCATTGGTGGAGCCACTCATAGATGGTGTGAAGCTCGCTTATGGCGACTGCAGAGCTAGGCCATAAGGAGTTTGGGGCATGGTTGTATGTTTGTGGTGGTCTGCTAAGGTTGGTGGAGGTGAAGCTCACTGCCGGCATGTGCTGTTCGCAATTGTGGTTGAGTGTTAAGCGCCGGAGCTCTGTGGCGAGGTCGCTAAAGCACTATGGCTCTGTGGTGATATGAGTTGCTGTCTTTGCTCTGTCCGGTCGAGGAGCCACTGAAGTGTCGTGGAGTGGGAGCCCGTTTGTTAGCGATTGTGAGTGATTGGAGAGCTACGAGAGTAGTGGAGAAGCCAGGGCGTTGTTGATAGAGGCTGTTGCAAGGTTTGCTGAAGGCTTGAGATGCACGTTGGAGATTTGTCGCTTAGTCGTTAGGAAGCCTGAACTGGCAAAGTGCGAGATCTACCTCATCTCATTAAGCCTTTGAGTTCATGGATGCTGCACACGCTTGTTGGTGTTGCACTCAATAGGCTTATGATGAAAGGGCCACCTTGTAGCCATTGCAGTAGAGGTCGTTTGGGCTAGAGAGCCTTGAGAAGCCACTACAGTAGCCACTGTAGTAGAGGTCGTTTGGGCTAGGGAGCATTGATGGATGGTGCTATACTTTTAGACCTATAACTTTCTCTCTTTTGCTCACAATGAACCTTTTGTCAAGCTTTCTCTCAACAACGAAAATTCTTACAATAATGGATGGAAATCTCTCATAACTGAAAGGGCCACCTTGTAGCCATTGCAGTAGAGGTCATTTGGGCTAGAGAGCCTTGAGAAGCCACTACAGTAGCCACTGCAGTAGAGGTCATTTGGGCTAGGGAGCATTGATGGATGGTGCTATACTTTTAGACCTATAACTTTCTCTCTTTTGCTCACAATGAACCTTCTGTCAAGCTTTCTCTCAACAACGAAAATTCTTACAATAATGGATGGAAATCTCTCATAACGATCAAACTAAAATCTCTCTCTCTCAACAAGCAAAGAGATGAACCTCTCTCTTGCTCTTTCTCACACAAGAATAATTGAAATGAACGAAAATCTATGAACATAAATTCTCAAAGAATGGATGAAGATCTCTCAAATCTCTTGATCTCTCAATTAATCACTCTCTCTCATATGGATCGCAATGCCTTAGCGGAAGGCAAGGGAGCTCTAATACCATGACAAAATATGAAGAGGGGAGAGGAGAAGAGTGGAGATGAGGAGAGAGGGCACAGGTAGAGAGCACACCACAAATGACTAACTGTACACTAGATTTAGTTGAAAATGTAGAATCTATGCAAACCCTTTTAGGGTTAGGGTTAGGGTTAGGGCATCTAACCCTTTCCGTTATAGCAATTTTTTGGGTTAGTGCTTTGCACGTATGATCACATGATGCTGTGTTGGTCTCTCAACACCCCCAACCCTTTTTTTTCCCAAGGGAATTTTACATTTAGAACATTTTTACTTTTTAATCAAAAATATTTTTTGATTTTATTAGTAAATAAATACGCAACCTCCCCCCCCCTCCCCTCGCTTTTTCACCCCCTTTTGTTTCTCCTTTCCTCCCCACACTTATTTCTTGTCTAATCATTTGGATTAAATTATAGCTTCTTGAACTCTATATTTTTTAGCAGTTTTTTCCCCCAATTATATCAAAGGTAACTACACCCCTAATTCCTACCACCCTTTCCCCCCTTGTAGTTGGGTTAACTACACTATCCCCACCCTAATCTAAACTCTCAACCCCCCCTTTCTTTACTGCACCCATCTCCACCGCCTCATCTTTATGGCTGGCACGTTACTGCCACCTCAATGGCTTAGTGCCTTCATGATTCTCCACCCACCATTTATTACCACCTCAACAACTCTCCTCTTCTTGTCTTCAATAGCTCCCTTCTTTCCACTGCCTCGCCTTGCCTTCATCCCCCTACTTTTATTGCACCCCGATGACTTCTTCTCTCCATCGTTGGTGAGTTGCTGGCTTAGTTTTAGCCTTCCCTTGCAGGTCTCTTGGTAATTGTAGTTCTCTGCGTGGCGTCTTGCCTTGTATTTTCAACCCTGATTGTCTTGCGACCATGGTACCATGATAGTGTATAGAGCATAGTGTAAAATATAAACATGAAAATGACATAAATAGAACAAAAACAAAACCACGTAAAAAAGGAATCAAGAATATAAAAAGGAACATTGAATATATATATATATATATATATATATATAGGAATATTGAATATATATATACCAAACAAATGAAAAAGAGCAAATTCATGACACTGCTACTATGCTTAAAGGAAGACACACACACACACACACACACACACACACACACACACACACACACACACACACACACACACATATTGTGAAGATAAGCTTTGCTTGTGGTTGTTCCTTTGTCCTTGATCCCTTCCTTGCTACTGTCCCCCAGTTTAATTATATATATATGTGTGTATGTGTGTACACATATGTGTGTGTATAAAATTTATTCTCCTTTACTTCCTTCTCACCCCTCTAACTTTCTATATTTAAGTTTTCTCCTTCAACTAGTTACAAAGTAATTTATTTAGTTATCCAGTTAACCTTTTATTTCTATCCACTTAGTAATGATTTAGCATTGGAAATTGTTTCTTATAGATTATTTTGAGACACATATATGTATATATATAAATTTTATTCTTCTTTACTTCCTTCTCACCCCTATAACTTTCTATATTTAATTTTTCTCCTTCAACTAGTTACAAAGTAATTTATGTAGTTATCCACTTAACCTTTTATTTCTATCCACTTAGTAATGATTTAGCATTGGAAATTGTTTCTTATAGATTATTTTGCTCTCATTTTGATTGTTTGTTCCTTCTTAAAACCTTTAACTCCTTTTTAATTAGAATGATTACTTTTAAATAATGTATACTAGATTTCTTGCCTACTCCTATGCTTGTAATTTATCTAAGGGTTTTTTCTTGAATTCCTTAATAAATTCTTTTATTAAGGAATCTATTTTTCTACTTTTCTTTTTAATAGGTCTTTTAATGTAACACGTTAATTCCAATATATGCATTCAAAGTAATATAAATAGTGTACAATATTTTCTCTTATTAATCCTAGCTTGCTGAAAGGTGAGGACTACCCCCCTTGATGATCTAAATGTCTACTTGAAAGTAGTGGATTAAAACCCCCCTTATAGGTAAATTGTGATTTCTGCTTTAGAATCTTGATGAGAGTTTGAGTCTTTGGTATATGCAATAACAAGTTGGGGTGTACATGCATTACCTATCTTCCCTCACCAATCTATGTTGTTTCGACACCTAGGTTTGTTTGGATGGTAAAGTAAATCCTGACCGAATACCTGATAAATTCGACAGATTTGACACCTTGTTCTAATCTTGCGCTCCCTTTTCAAACTCAATATCTTTATAAATTCACACTTTTGTTGGAATTTTTGCAAACTCTCAATTTGTTGCAATTCTCAACTTAGATGTCTACATTTTTTTCCCGTTCTTGTCTCATATATTACTTTTTATTCAAATGATGGAATTAATTGTATGGTTGATTTATTAATGGGAGTATTAAATCTAAACATACACACACGCATTGCACATTTATTAATGTTATGGGGAGATACTAGGATGCTAGCATATGTCAATTGTAATAGCAAGGTCATGGATATACACCATGGCATGGATGCATGCCCTCAATTTATGTTAATGTATCACTGGTACCAGTCCCTTGTGGAAGGAGGGTGATGTTATTGTGAATTGCAATCTGAGGTTATGCTAATTTGGCTGGCATGCTGTTTTTGGAGCTCTCAATATAATTCAAAGTATGACTTGAGGCATATGAAGACACAATAGAAACATGTATTGCAAAGATTAATCATGGTTTTGGCCTCGGAAGTACGAAGAAATACCAACAATTTGATGAAGGGATAGCTAAAGCATACTAATAGCCAGCAAAGACATAGAGACCTTACTGCAGTGCCTCTAGGAGATAATACACGACTTGACAGGCCTCTATATCCATGCAAAGAGGAAGCATTATACCAGCTGTTCAGTAGGGACCTTTGTATGTAAGTTTTGGAGTAGATCGCATAACGTCTACATATCATGATATTTGTGAACATGATCCTAACTTTTCGTGGCTGTGACAGGCAAGGAAGGGGGGAAGAAGTTGGTGTTCAGTTAAAACTGAGTTCATCGAGAAGGGCTAGTTAGAAGCAGCACATAAGGCGAGACGATCGCCATAGAACGTGACAAGCTGAGATAATGAAGTTAAAACCTGCAAAGGAAAAAGCTTTACAAACGAAGGCCCAAGTGGATGTGACATTGATAAGAGCAACACAGGTGAGAATACCGTAAAAATATGAAATGTAAATGAAGCATGCATCCCTTAAGATATCTCCTGAATGTAGAGTTGCAGGCATAACGGCGGCCCAAAAACATGCAGGTAGCAAACAAAATCACCATCAGCAGCTGCCAGACCAAAAACTGTGCGAGTTACTCGCCAGCTCCTCTTCTGAGATTGATCCCAAAACTACCTCCAGTAGAGGCACATGCCCTTGCTTCTTTACTAACTTACTTAATCTCTGAAACTTTAAATGATTCTCATCCTGTGTATGGCTGCCTATTTGTATTATAAACTCATGCATCTTATCACTAGCCTCAATCCACGCCTTCCCAGGCTTCTTCCATGCACCTGCAGATCGCTGTAATTCCTGGATTTCATCAACAGCCTCCCACATATGAGCGTCGGCATAGATTTTCAACATAAGCACATAGCAAGAAGCGTCACGCGGATCTAATTCAATAAGCTTATCAAAGCAAAGTCTTCCTAACTCCACATTGCCATAAATTTTGCAGCTAGTGAGCAAAGATGTCAACAAGATGATGTCTGGGGGAACCGGCATGCTTTGAAGAAAATTCAAAGCCTCCTTCAAGCGTCCAGCACGCCCTAAAAGGTTAATCATGCAGCTGTAGTGCTCAATATTCGGGGCAATACCATGGTCTTCTGTCATAGACTTAAAGTATCGATGACCTTGCTCTAGTGAGCCAGTATGACTGCAAGCAGCCAGAATACTGGTGAATATAACGTGATCTGGTTTCATGCCTTGTTCCTGCATAGCGTCAAGACAATGCACAGCCTTTCCTAAGTTGCCACACCTGGTATACCCTGCAATTATTGCTCCCCATGAAATTACACCTTGAACCGGCAATGCATCAAACACCTTGTGTGCCTCCTGCAAGCTTCCACATTTGGCATACATGTGAACAAGGGTGTTCCCAATTCCTGTATCTGATTGAAGCCCTCCTCTAACAATTTGTCCATGAATCAACCTACCTTGCCCTATGTCACCTACGATACTACAAGCCTTCAATATACACAAGAATATGACTCTGTTTGGATTGATGCCCTCCAGTTGCATTTTCTCAAAAAGTTCCAGAGCTGAAGTACCATGCCCATGCTGAACATAACCTGCTATGATTGCACCCCATGATACCACATTCCGAATGAGCAATTTATCAAACAATTCGCGTGCTGCCTCAACACTCCCACATTTGGCGTATGCATCAATAAGGGTGCTTCCAACGATAACATCTGATTCGACTCGGCTTTGGCCAATATGATTATGGATAAGTCTGACCTGCCCCAGTGCTTCTATACTGCAACATGCTTTAAAGGTTAATAAAAATGTCACTCTATCTGGCTTTAGACCTTTGTGCTGCATTTGATAGTACAAGGCAATAGCCCTTTCACCATGTCCAAGGTCAGCATGTGCAGATATGATCGCATTCCATGTATAGACAGTTGGCTTTGAAACATTCCAAAATACTTCATTTGCTTCGAGCAAGCTGCCACGTGAGGCAAAGAGGCGTATTAGGTGGTTCCCCAAAACACTGACCGAATCCAGTCCATTGCTGACCATAATTGAATACACACACCTGCATGCTGCCAAACCCTGTCTTTTTGTGCATGCTTGCAGAAGATGGTAGACAGCATTCCTGGATATTGGAATTTTTTGCTGAACCAGACGATTCACAGCCTGCAAAAAGAGGTGGTCTTCTTGCATTCTTAGAATCAGAAACATCTACCTTTATGAAGTCCTCTTCGCATACTAGTGTGGCAATGGGAAGCCCTGGTATCTGCAGTCCAAACGTATAATGTGATTGGTGTGGGTTGGCAGAAATTTGACCAGCTATCGAGACAAGTTTCTGCGGAGCCATGGAGACAAGCCCTTGCACGGGGAGGTTACCCCTCGGTCAACCCCTAGTCAGGCCACCAACCAAACGATCTGCTTGGGGTGACAAAAAAGCAGGCCAAATTGAACGAAACTTTTGAAACGGAAGATGAAAGCTTTGATATGAAATTCTTCAATCTAACTGCAATACACAGTGAGGGTTGATATATAAGGACTGAGGAAAAAAAGAAAGACAGGGGTGCCCTAGATAAAGAACCTGAGGAGACAAAAGATGCTGGGGATTTGTGTCCATTCCTTAGTACTGCTCAGTATTCTTTGCATTGTCCGCCTTCAGCTTGAGCTTCTACCGTTTTCTGCCCTTGGAGATTGCACACAGCTGAGTATATTGTAAGGCACAACTGAGCATATTTGTAATACACTATTTCCCGTCGTAATCTCCAAATTTTCCAAATTCGCTTGAGCCTTTTGAATCGTGCTTAATTGCCCAAGAACTATCAAAACATTCCTCGCATGAGTCGAGCAGGGTTAAAGCATTCTCCCCTTCCCAACAGACGGAAAAATGTGGCACTACAAGAGTAAAAGGAAGAGAGGAAAGGTGAATGATAATTTATCATTCAAGAAGGCATGCCCAAGATAAAAAAAGCAAACAAAAAAAAATAAAAATCCCTTGGAAATAGTGTGGAGGAGAAAAAGGAGAGAGAGAGATATATATATTCAACCACTTTAAAGTCTCCATTCAACTCCATAGTGGAGCTAATGAAGAGAAGCCAAGTATTGTCCAATAAGCAACGTATTAACATATTGTCCAATAGGAAAAATGCACTTCCAAAAATTCTAAAAATGCATAATTTATGCTTTGCCCAATTTGAAATGCTGCTAAGGCTACCTAGAGGGCAGGCGAAAATATAGGGGAACGGCCCCCCAAGAGGCCTTCCCCAGAAGGAAAGTGCTACGAAAGTGGAGCGGTCCCTCCCAACACTTCATTTGTGATTCGGGATTGGTGGGCACAACTCTACGGTTGTTTAGGTTTGGAGGGTTTCTACCCTATGGGTTAGTTTAATTGTGTGCAGCGGTGATTTTGAATCTTTGCGGTGGGCACGACTCTTAGATTGTCGAGAGAGATTATTTGCGAGTTTGAGGATTTCTAACTCGTTGTTAGTTTGATTGTGTGCTTGGGTGATTTGAATATTGGCGGTGGGCATTTCGGGGAGCAAATGGAAAATTCCATCTTTGAAAGGTCGTCGATCGAATGGCGGAGATTTATCCTCCGCAAACCTAAGACCTTTAGGTACGAGAGGAGTGCTTTGGACTGATTTTGGAAAACTTTTTAAAAATAAAGTGGCAAACACTATAGCCTAAGGATTCAATTCTAACGGCCTTAGCACATAGATGGGCTTAGCATTGGTTTAGGAAAAAATCTATTTGTCACCATTAATGGGAATAGCCACTTTCTCTCCCATCCTAGACCGTGACGTAAAGCTTCTAGGAACTAGAATGGGATCCCCTTATAAGGGTTGGAAAGCATGGAATGATGATATGTGTTCTTGTCCCCACCTCCTAAACACATGAAATGATGTTGTGTGTGCTCTCCTCCCTAGCCCATGGATCTAAGTTCCTTAGATGGTTAGCATAATACTACGGGCTAAGAAGATGTGTTTGCACGAGTATTGTCATGACCCAATCATTTACAAGAGTTATCCTATTTAACAGGAGCTATGCTATTTGGTCTTGAGAGACTGCTTTGTTTTATAGAGTATCCCACTGAATTCAATCATAGATCCCATTGCATTTGCATGAGCTCCTCAATTATTAATCACTATCCCTTCACAGTGTGTCTCGTTGCTTGGAAACCGAAAAGGGGATATACAAACTACACTTGCCAGTCGGCTAAATGCATAAAGCATATGTACCTGTTCTATCAAGAGTCACAAAAAACGTCATAGGCTACCTTCACATACTAGTTTAAGATCTTGGCACATTGAAGAAATAGGATGGGAATGAGAAAAGGTGGTCCAAATCCATATTCGAATGTAAATTTATCTTATTCCTAGTTCACCAATGCTATGGCAACTTATTAGGATTGCTTTGTTTGTTTCATGTATTCTAAATGCATTGTTTAGGCATGTTCTATAGTTGCCTCATCTTTGTTAATATTCATGCAATTGGGATAGCTATGTTCTGCATTCCATCGATCGTATTAATCTCCTCTTCTAGGTCTGACCTTTCCGCATAGTCCTAGCCATACAATCTCTTGCAAGCATTCCTGCAACATACCTTATTATCCCATAGCTTTCTATATACAATGGTTGCGTGATAGCTCGTATGATTACCTCTTGTTTGCTAGTGTCTAATCACACACACTATTTTCCATATAGGTCAAAGATTAGTTCGCTGACCCCTTTAAGTAGTTGTAATTGTATCTTTTTAATGCTACTACTGTGTGTATAAACTGAGTGTGTGTTGCAATATTTATGAAATATTATTGCTGTAGGCAGTCCGTGTGCGAGGATTGTCTTAATGTGTTGTGCAAAGTGTGTCTTCCTGGCTTGCTTAAAGACATCTCTTCATATCTCTCTCTCATACATAACTCAAATACCCCTTATTGCTACTTGGTAGTGTTAGAATAGCTTCCTCTTTCTGGTTTTTCAAACAATGGATATACTGCCACTTACTATTGTTGAATATTGAGGTCCATAGCTTGTTACTCCTTTACCTTGCAAAAATTATTTCTTGTCATATATAGACCGGAGTTTACTTCATAGATTTCTTATTGTCATCACAGGGTTGTGCATATCCTAGGGTTTAGCTTTGTCACATTTGATGTAGGTGTTAACTTGTGAAAGTTTTCTAGCTTTCTTTTGCTCTGGTTGTTCGTAGACTTTTGCCACATCTATAGGTGTTGGTTTTTGGCATTTGATGGATTGGTACTTAGTGGGTGAGGTGTTTGCAGTAGTGTTACATCTTTGTAATGTTTGATTGTCTCATAGCAAATTAAGGTTGAGTGTAAGTAGGTTTTGTGGCTCCATCCTTTGGGATGACCTTGCTTGTGGGTACTTGCCCTACTATTTTTGGGCATTTTTTCAAAAGAAAAACCTTAATTAATATGTTCCGATACCCACTTATATACATCCATGTATAAATCCATAATATGTGTGTGTGTGTGTGTGTGTGTGTGTGTACATACATACACATACACATACACATACACATACACATAGATAGATAGATAGATCACATACACATACACATACACATACACATACATATACACATACACATACACATATAGATAGATAGATAGATAGATAGATAGATAGAGAGAGAGAGAGAGAGAGAGAGAGAGAGAGAGAGAGAGAGAGAGAGAGAGAGAGAGAGAGAGAGAGAGAGAGAGAGAGAGAGAGAGAGAGAGAGAGAGAGAGAGAGAGAGAAGAAGAAGAAGAAGAAGAAGAAGAAGAGAGAGAGAGAGAGAGAGAGAGAGAGAGAGAGAGAGAGAGAGAGAGAGAGAGAGATGTATTACCATCTTTGGGAGGCCTCGTGAGCCTATGAGACAAAGTACAATTAGAAATTATCTCATACAATTCAATGTGGGCTGCAACAAAGGGCTTACTAAGGCCCATTTCTGAGTACTACACTAAACTAAGCCAAAAGATGAAAACTCAAAACTAGTACTCGATCTCAAAGTCAAAATACTTAACTAGGTGTCGTGTTGGCTATCTCGTCTCTGTGTCTGATGAGTTGTCTCTCTATGTGGTGGGGGGAGTGGTCTTCATGATCTCTGTATCTGATGGGCCATCTTGAGAGTGACACCATTGCATAGATGATCCCTCTGAGTATATCTATGATAGGCTAAACCTTCATCGTGCTTGTCCTGCTCCATTTCTGCATTGTGTGCGGTCCTTGCATCTTTGGCTGCATCCCTCCTCATCATTGTCTCATCCCACTAATTCACACTGCCCTCATATCATCTATCTCTTCCTCCTTTACTATGCCACGTCTAGGGGTAGACTCAAATGCATAGAAATATGTGAGATGTCACTAAGCTCGATCCACCTATGTCTCCCATGGTATTGTCCCCTCTTGCTGTCTGATTGTCTGATTAGACGTAGTAGAGTCTCTCTATGTCATTGCATCTCCATCATATAGAGGCAAACTCAGACCTAGTTTTGGAAGTGAATGGACTGGGAGAGAGGCCCAAAGCTATACCGCTCTTGAAAGAGACAACATTATCCTTCTCAGATCTCATAATAAACCAGGTATGTATATAGGAAATGATCCTACGTCTGCTCCTCCTCCAGCATGCATAGTCTATAGATCTGTTGCTCTCAAGAAATTATAACTATTTTCTCTCCTTGCCTAGATCCTTAGCTGATGGAGCAAGACCTGCATCGATCCAATGGTGATCCTCAAGGCATGTGAGATTGCTTATCCTCTAGATACTGTGGTATGCTAAAATCACTCCATCCTCTGATACTTTCAAGGAGTGATCATACATTTGGGGAACTCCTAGTCTACACCAAGTCTATGATGTGACTTGAGCCACACAATGTTTGCCATTCGGAAGTTGAAGCCCATATAAATTGCCCTCTCTTGTGATTTTGCACATGTATAACAATAAAGGATGGGTAGCAATGACATAATGTAAAGTACTGAGAGGGCAACCTTGCTTTACTGATCGACCCAATCATGGATGATTTTCTCGTGCTAGTTTCGTTAAGAAGCTAAACTTTTATATTGGTGTTGAAAGTTTTATGCCCTGATAAAAATAAACGTTTAAAGCATTCACTAGGATTTGAAACTTTTATGAAAAAAAATGAAGTTTCGCCAGGATTTGCATCTTTTACTTCAAAATTCAAAAGAAAATAAGCTCAAAATATTTAGCTCCCATGTTCACATTTTCAACCTCAATAGCAATAAAAGGTACAGTAGGCTTCTCTATGTCCCATAAAATGCAAAATATATTCTGACTCCCTGTTAGAAGAGGAGGAAAACCACTTTACTAAGGGAAGTAGCAATGAAAGGAATATCTTTTTGCATGTAATTTGGAGGTTAACCATCTCCACCCATATGGGACAACTATGTTGTATTACACCTTCAAAATCTTTGGTAGGAGACCAAGGTAGAACATGAAGCATCTACATACCAACAATCAAATGTGACACCTCAAGTAAGACATTTCTATGTTTGGGCTCAGTGAGGAGCACTTTATAGAATTTGGGTGCAACAAAATACACACCCTCTACCACATGCCCTTGTAATAGAGCTTTTCTCCATTTGGCAACATCATCCACCACACTGAGGGCATCTTTCCTAGGAAGAATACGATAACTACATTCTTACAATACTTACAAACTAAAGAGACAATCGAGGGCAAAGAAATCTTGTAGGTAAATGCCGATATTGGCTTGTTCCAGCTCAGAGGACTAAAAGACAACACGACACACAAGAAGTAGATGGCCTACAAGCTACATCAGCATGGGTATATAGCCAACGTGTAGTGTAAGGCAACCACATAGAAGTCTGATAGGTACATAGTAATCATGCAAAAGAATTGACGTGAAGTGAGCTAGGTATGACTAGATAGATATTGTCAAACTCTAAGAAAGGAATAGATCTAATCAATCAAGTTAGAATAAGACAAGATTGGCAAGAATAAATGTTGGTAGTGGAATGACAAAGGCAAAGGTATCACTGAGAAATTGCTAGCTCAATTGGACTATAGAGCAAAAAAACTAGTCACAACAATAGATGCTACATAAGAACACACACATGGATAGAAGAAGCTATGATGGCGAGCCTCAAACAACTAGTGGACTAGAATAGGTGATGCATGTTGTATCTGGAGAAATCATGTAGCAAAAAGAATAAACTAGCAGAACACTCTAACGTGTAGCAAGTGGTAGAGAAGGGATAAGGTAGCTGAGGCAACTAATCGACTCACATAAGGATAGAATATAGTAGGAAACAACTATGCCCACCATTGAAGGATGACCAAATAGAGAACCCAGTTGTCAGTCAATAAGAGGAGAGATGCATACCAAGAGTAGCATAAGCTCAAAAGAGATCATGTGCGATGGCGACATAAGAAGGGCACATGGATGCATAGAGCTAGAAGATTAGCATGTGATGACACAAGGATGAAGATCCACAAATTAACACATGGCACAAGTAGCACGTGGAAAATACATGGCAACAAGAATAGATGGACAACAAAGGGGAGGAAATATGACCCTTTCGAAGGTGAATTAAGACAAGAAGTGCAAAAATATAAGTTCTCCAAGGTAATCCATACAAGTAGTAGCACAAGCTAATTAATGTAGCATGCAACAATGAAGATTGAATGTGGATTGTTTAAAAAGTACTAAAACAGTGCTCAAAAGTCCTAAAATGTGCTTTTAGATTGCTAAAATACGTGATAGAAATTGACAAAAGTGAAAGAAAGTGACAAAAGTGGAAGAAAGGGACAAAAGTGAGAAAGTACTAAAAAGTGATAGAAAATGAAAAAGCGTGAAAAATGTGGTGGAGAAGTGCTTAACATAAAAAGTATTCTAATAGTGCTAAGAGAAGTTAAAGGTGCTCTAGAGCTACTTATCTTTGCTAATGAGTTCCAAGAATTGCTAAAAACTGCTCGAAAAGTGTTAAAAGCTCAAAAAGTTCTCAATAGTCATAAAAACATTGTTGGATTACTCATGAGCAAACAAAGAGCACTAAAGAATTGCTTACAATTATTAACATGTTCCAAAATGCACTTAAAATTGCTAAAAAGTGTGAAAAGTATAGAAAAATGCTCTTACATTGCCTGAAAGTGCTCAAAGAGTGCTAAGATAAGCTTAGAGTGCTCTCAAATCACTTATCGTTGGCTAAAAGGTGCACAAAATGCTAAAACAATCCTAAAAAGCACTATTACATTACTTAGGAGTGAACAAAGAGTGCTAAACAATTGCTTAAGATCTTTAATAGTCTCTGAGAAACGCTAACAATACAAGAAGTGTAAAAAAGTGTTCAAAAGTGAGGAAAAATTAGAAACAAGTGAGATATTGTGCTAGAAAAGTGCTTAACATTGTTACAAATGGCTATAATAATGCTCAAAGAGTACAAACAAAAGTTCAAGGGTGCTCCAAATTTGCTTGGAATTGTTAACAAGTTCCAAGAACTACTTAAAGTTCTCAAAAAGCACTCAAAAAGTGCTATAGCATTGCTTAAAAGTGCTCAAATGATGTAAAAAAAGCTCAACAGTTCTCCAAAATTGCTTATAATTGTTAAGCACTTCCATGAAGTACAAAGAAGTGGTAAAAAGGCTCAAGAAGTGCATTAAAAAAGTGCAAATGTATTGCTTAAGTGTGGTAAGAGAACCTCAAGTTTGAGTCCAAAATTGTTTAGAATTATTAACAAGCTCCAAGAAGGATTTGAAAGTGAAATAAACCTCAAGGTATGTTGAAAAAGGTACTAGAAATTTGTGTGGAAGTGTAAAAATGCTTAGAAGATGTTCAAAATTGAAAGCAGCCACATGGACTATTTATAGATTATAAGGACTAACCTAAGGCTTGTTGAATAGATGGATTGCATGCTCGGTGAATGCCTTTTCTTATGGCCAACAAATTTCTTTTTCGGCTCAGGTCTCAACGGCCAAAAGAAATCTACAATGTCCTTGACCTCTTCTATGATGGGGCTTTTGCGTCGTCAGTTGTGGCATGTGGATAAGGGCAATAACTATTCTTCCTCAATCCCAAGGAGAAGTTTTTCAATTTTTACATCATGAGATTTAGGGCCATCTAATTCAGTAACATCATGAGGATGATCTCTTCAAGAAGGGCTCATTTGCTGACCTTGGGATCTTCACTTATGCTAGAGGAGTGCTAGAGAGTTGTGGATGTTGGTGGACAACATTGCTACCTCCACTTCTTCCCTTGTATTCTACATATCTTTTCAAGGGAGAAGAAGCTCTTGGGAAACTACATCTTGAGTGCTCGAGATTTCAATTTTCAATTAATCAAAACAATGTGCCACTTCATTAAACATCTTGCATCTTTTATGCTTTTCAATATTAGCATAATCTTCAATGACTAGAGCTTGTTGATTTACTTTTATCCTTCTTCTCTACTCCCTTTTTCTACAAGACTCATATTCCTTGATTATGGTGGATTTATGAAGGTGATAAGAGTTCCAAGGCATATCACCATGATGCCATGGTTGCTTCAACCTTACTGCAAGTGCCTTGTATGGCTCTTCAGTCATGCCCATGAGCTAAAACAAATTGATCAATGTTGGTCTTTTTCTTGCACACCTTGGTTGACCAGTAATGGTGGCTGTGCCCAATGTTTGGTGTGAGTGTTGTTACCTAGAAAAGAAATCAGGACAAGAGGCTAGACACTAAGCATGGTGATGCTCAAGGGCCATAGAGAAAAGGAGAATGTGAGAGCGAAATGTTTTCATGGGTGGGAAAAAGGGATTAGAAGGGGAGGGAATGAAGAGGGAGACTATGGCACAAGGGGAAAGGGAGAGGGGAAAGAGAAGCATGTACATGATGGGAGGAGGAATGTAAAGATGGAGACATCAAGGGAAGAGGGCCATGCTTTATTTAAAAGGAAGGGAAGGGGGAAATCAAAGTACTATCTAGGTGGCTTTACAAGAATGAGCCTGTTCCATCAAGGAATAGCCCCCTCCTTTTATAGCTAAGAGAGGGGGTCTCTTCCAACAAATGCATCCTCCCACATGCATGGTGTGTGTGGAAGAGTGTTCCATGTGGGCTAGGTGGTTACGCACTCTCAATTGTGTGCGACAACCCTTTGCCTCATTTTTCCACATACATCAACCCCCATATCCCAAGTCTAAGATACTTCCTTGGTCTCTTCCCAATTTTATAATACGTTCAAACATCTAGGAGGACAAGTGGAGGGTTGGCACAAGGAATCTTGCCACCTCATCCTACTTTCCCATTATTTAACTTGCATTCTTAGACTTTCTACACCCCCCCCACATGGGCCTATCCTACATGGAGGGAATAATCCAATATAATATCCATCTCCACCTATTTTATATTACTTCTCCCATGGTCCTTGGGCCATATCTCACTAAATGCAGGCGTGGGACCACCTAGGTGGAGGGGTGGTGCATGGAGGACCCATGCCACCTTATCATTTTATATTATTACTACCATGGATTATGTACAACACACCTTATGGGTCCTCTTACGTGGAAGGGTGGCACATGGTCATGCCCTGCCACCTCAACCCTGGGCCCTATGCACACCATATATTATTATACTATTGCCACACATACAAACACACACATATATTTATGCCTTTTTCCTTAGACAAATTTATCCATAATAGTTCCCCTCCTAGGTAGGGAATGCATAGCATTTCCATGCCTGGGTCCATCACACACAAAGAAGGGCTTGAGGTAATGCTTGTTGATCACCTTCTTGCCATATGGCTCATGCAACTCTTGAACTTGTACAGACCCATTGCTACGTTCCTAGAATTTGTATGGACTGGTCCACAATGGAAGGAACTTTTTATCAATTTCGTGGTCCAATCTGTTATCAAAGCCTGTTATCAAAGCATAGCACAACATCCCCCTTAGCAAAGTTTCTTTCCCATCCCTTGCGAATCTTAGCATCCAAGCGGGCCTTTTGTCGATTCATTTGAAGCTCTGTTTGATGAGTGCAAGGCGCTGAGTTTCATCTAGCTTCTCAAGTTGCACCAACCGGGCCTCTACATGTTCATCTTCTGTCATCCTCTATTGTTGTGCCAATCTCAAAGCCGGAATCTCTATCTCTAGTGGTAAAACAGCCTCAGTACTATACACCAACTCAAAAGGAGTGTGACCTGTAGACGTTTTATGAGTGATGTTGTAAGCCCATATAGCTTCTGTGACCTTCTGATCCCACTGGTTCCTGTTCCTTATAGCCATTTTTCCCATGGTTTTACAAAGGAGGCCATTGGTCTGCTCTGTTTGACCCATGGATGCTAGATAATAGATGCTAGAAGTGCGAGTCATTGACTCCAGGTTCTTTAGCAGGAGGGGCCGGGGGAGTAGGAAGGAGAGGGCTCGTGGGTGAGGCTGGGGAAATCTTCCAGGCGGAGGTTGAGGATATACTCCTTGTTGAGGGTAAGCATCTAAGGGAGGACCATACATTTGAGGTGGAGGCGGTGGATACATCCCTGATGAGGGGTGGGGGTATGCCCCTAAGTTAGACCCCCCAGGTTGTTGTTGCAAGAATTGAGGGGGTTGCGGAGGGACAATCATCTTCTTTGAAGTGGGGTCAGACTGAACTTTATCAAACTTTTGAGCAATCTCATGTGCTAGCACCATAGTTTCTAGATTCTCCCATTTAAGCTTGATGCAGAATTCGTCACTTGCTCCTGCTACAAGGTAGCCTAGCACATGATGAGTCATTCTAGCTCGAAATCCGACATTGTCCTCCTGCAATGGCAATTAAACGGTCCAGGAGCATGGCCGCTCGATCCACATATCGATGTGCTGTCTCACCTTCTTACTGCTTCAAGTTTGCCACCTATAGGTACACATTCTCCGGCTCCTCTTCTTGCCGAAATACTCAATCATCGTTATTGTTAACCTTGGCCAGCTTTGCTGAACGTCATTGGCGTGCTTCTCATACCACACTTAGCCAAACCCACTAGAAATGTGGGAAGAACCAATAGCCATCTATCTTCAGTAAGAAAGTTGAGAGAAACACAACGGTGCTTGAAGGCCACAAGATACTCATTTGGATTTTCTTCAACCCATCCACAGAACACGGGAATGTTAACCATGCTTGGAAAATGGAAAAGAGAGAGATGAAATGAGGCTTATCTATGGGCAAACAATGGAAAGAGGTAGCTTGAACTGAAAATTAGGTGAAGATACATCCACAAAGCACACATAGGCAGGGTAGGGTGTGACTGGTGTATTGTGAAATACTACACGGGAAGAATCTTCAGTATAGAATAGCTCATAGACAATCTTAAAAGGACCAACCCTCATGATATCACATCCATCTTTACAAGTGAGGGTTAGAGACACGGTGCTGCATGAGGTTGTTCATCAAGGCAAACAAGAATGCCATGACAAATGTCAACAGTTGGAGAGCTTACACATCACCTTCAGCTTCTTCTAGTTCTTCTAATCGCCATGCTATTTCTTCAAGGGGTGTGCGGTCTGGCATCCTTCTTTTGAGCAGTGTCCTTGAGGACCTTTCTGATGATCTTTCGAAGTCGATAAACTCGTATCAAATATGCCCAACACTTAGTTTCATGATGACCACAACCTTTGCATTCCTTACAAATGATCACCCTCCTTCGTGGCTTGCGGCTTTGTTGGGGTGGTGTTTCCACTCGCATCATGCGTGATTGAAGTACAAGCTTCACATGCCAAGAAATTAGCAACTATATTTTGAGCTTGAGGGATATGCTGAATTTTTACCTCTTTAAATTGTTGGCATAGTTCCAATGCTTGTTGATGTCATGGAACCAAGCCTTCGCTCTGCACCTTCCACCTTCCACTAACTTGTTCACACATGAGTTGATAATCTCTTGCACCTCAAGTTGCTTGATGCAATGCTCTTGTGCCTTTTGTAGCCCAAAAATGAGTGTAGAGTACTCTGCAAGTACTCGCAGGTGTAGACTTGCTATAATAATACACCTCACCCCCCGGTGAAGTGAGCTTCACACCCACACCAGCAGCCTTGGTCGAAGGTTTGTATGCTCTGTCAAATTGAAGTAGCCAAGATGTCATCACACCAAGACCAAAATTCGAACATCCCAAGTTTCTCGATAATCCAAGATAGGTAGAAGGAGAGGGTGGGGAGAATTCAACACTTGAGCAAGACGTTCAAACTTGCAATCCTTTGTTGATAGTTTATCTTTAGACAAAAAAGAATTACAATTTGAAGCTCAAAATGAGGCACATTGCGAATCCTTTTGCCGTGATCCGAGCCTTGTACTTATCCAACATGCCGTCGGACTTGTACTTGGTCTTGTACACCCACTTGGTGCTAATTACCTTGCATTTTGGTGGTCGATCCACAAGGTCCCAAGTGTTGTTCTTCATTATGGAGCGATACTCTGACTACATAGCCTCCATCCACCTATCATCACCCTATGCCTCTTCAAGACACTTGGTTCTTCAGCACGGACCACCTCTGTCATCAAAGTGTAGTTGACCAAGTGTTCCTGTGCCCTTCTTTGCTCCTCTAATCTCTTGGACCAGCGGTGTTTGGATGGTTCCTCCTCAATGGCTGGAGGTTCTCTACCATCGAAAAGCTACTTTACCCACTTCAGGAATGGCCGTTGCCGTTGTGGTTCTATAGGCTCTTCTTCCTCTTCTTTATCTTGAATCCTCCCAAGCACGGTTGGAGGAGGTCGGTCTGCTATTGGTGGTTGTACTGGATGGATATCCTAGTCTTGGTTTTCTAGGAAGGAAGCATCCTCCAATTGATGCGGCTGTTTTGAGAAGACCACATCGCAACTTACTATTACCTTCTTGGTAACATGATTATAGAGGTGGTAACCCTTCTCACTATAGCCCAAGAAAATACACTTTCGGCTCTTCGGTTCCCATTTGTTCCTGTTAGCATTAGGGACATGCACAAAACAGTCACATCCAAAAACTCTAAAATGTGCAGCTGAAGATTTCTTACCAAAAAATGCTTGCAGTGGAGTCATCCGGTTCACAGCCTTCATGAAGCTATGATTCAGAATGTAAACTGCCGTGTTACATGCTTCACCCCATAAAGCCTTTGGCAAATCTTTCCCTTTCATTATACTCCTGCCCATTTCGCAGATGATGCGCATCTTGTGCTCTGCTACTCCATTTTGCTGTGGTGTATGTGGCGGGGGTTTCTACCTCTTGATCCCGTAACTTTTGCAGTAACTTTCGAATTCACTTGATGTGAACTCACCACCTCTGTCTGATCTCAACTTCTTCACCTTCCTCCCCGTTTCTTTCTCGACCATTACATGCCATTCTTTGAACTTACTAAAAGCCTCATCTTTAGTCTTCAGGAAGTATATCCATATCCTTGTACTGTAGTCATCAATCAACATCATGAAGTAGGAACCACCCACAGCTTCCGTCTCCATCTTTTTGCAGAGGTCCATGTGAATGAGCTCTAGAGGAGCCTTTGCCCTACTGGCCTCTTTAGGAAAGGGCTACCGATGCTACTTGCCCATCATGAAAGCTTCACATACATCGGGTAGATCTGTAGTTTCTGGTAGGTCTGCAATTGATCCTACAATTGATCCAACCGAATCTTCTCCAGTCCTCATCTTTTGATGCATCTCCTCCTCTAGAAGCATTGCACTGAAATCCTCAAAGTTGAGGGGCAGATTTCTGTTCTACGTATTCAACACCATAACAAGATCATCGTACTTTGGTGGGAGAATTCGTATGCACCTTCATGCTAGATTCTTGCTGGTGATGGTGATGCCAATCGCAGTCATCTGTGATCATGCAGATTCTTCACCCAACCGGATAACCGAGCTACTCAAATGCCTTCTCCTCATATGGGGGGCTTATAAGTAGAGTTAGCTGGTTCCTACATAGTTACACGAGAGTGGAGCATTGATATCTAACAGTTGTCAGGATATTTTGATCAACTCTTGGCTTATAGCCTCCTGCATCTTTCTCTTGTTCTATTCTGAGGTTGCCCTTATCCACATGCATCAGTATCAGTTGAGTCGAAATATGGAGGCCTTCTCATCATAACATTTGAATACCTCTAGGGCTGTTTGTTGAAATCGTACCATGGCTTGCATGAATGTGTATTCCATATTATCTATGGGTAGGATTTTGTATGTGAAGCTAATGGTAGTGTTCCTTATTAGAATAGCTAAGACTGGAATAGTGGCCTATGTTCCACCCATTGGGATCTGGAATGTTTCACATGGGACATCATGATTTTCTTCCCCTTCATAGAGGAGAGGAGGTTAGTAGCCATATGTTTTGCTACTAGTCGTGCTTACTTAACATTATCTATTGCTAATCATGCCTATTGCTAGTCATGCCTAATCAATGTTACCTCCCAAGGATTGTCCTAGAGTTGATCATCAGGATGGTGAGAGGAATCTTGGTCTAAGGAGGCTTCGCCAGAGGTATTGGGATTTGTGATTAGAGGGTTTAGATTTTGGGATGTAGCGTGTGGATCCTCTGTTAGTTTTTTGGATGCCTTGGCCTCTTGTTCTTCTTAACATGTGTGATGGTTATATCCCACTGAGCCATAGCCTTCTCAACCTCTTGGTATTTTGCACTACATCCTATGGCCATTTGGCTTGATGCTCCCCAGTCTTCTGTCAACTTCTAGTTGTCCTACTGGCTACCACGGTTCTAAAATATTGGAGTCCAGTTAGGCCATTACTACAAGTCCAAAATCATTGGTGGGCAATAGAAAGTGTGCCAAATGGTAAATGATTAGCATGAATAACATGGAGTTTCTGATTTTCTAATTACATTGAGTGCATGCCATTTAGCTCTTGGAAAAAGTAGTTGACCCAATTTGTGACTTGTTGCTGGGGCTGGTGGAGTTTAGCTAGATGGGCCAGATATCACATTATGATGATCTAATAAGTTGACCTTTGTAAGGAGGCCGAGTGTCTTGCTGGCTTAATGAATTTAGGATTTTAGATATCTTAAAAGGGGATACCACCCTTGTATTTTCAAAGGGAGTAATCAACCAAACCCCATATCTTTTCATTGAGCAATTACAAGGTCTTAAATGGGCTCACTAATGACTAGGACTCTAGCAATAGTACCGCATGATATGTAGAGCAAACCTGCATGAACTGTACTGTGCGGTATATCTACTATCATTGCTCAGTATAGATAAATATTGAATGGTATATTTATTTTTTTACCGCATAGCATGTAGTTTTATTGCATGGTAACGGGTTGGTCTCGGTAAAAAGACATGGCGAGGCTAGTTTAAATTGCTCTAGGGGGGTCCAAAAAATATTTAAAAAATTTTAATTTGCCAGTTTAAAATGCCCATTTTAATTCCCTCCCAAATTCTTGCTCCCCTCCTCTCTCTCACATCGCCCCTCCCCTCTCCTCTCCTCTCTCTCTTGTATTACCTCCCTCACCCCTCCCCTCCTCTCTCTCATGTCACTCACCTCTCCCCTCTTCTCTCTCTCTCTCTCTCATGTTGCCTCTCCCCTTCCCTCCTCTCTATCTCTCTTGTCACCTCTCCTCTCCCCTCATCTCCCCTCCCCACCTCTCTCTCTCTCTCATGTTCCTCTTCCATCCCCTCCTCTTTCTCATGTCTCTCACCTCTCCCCTCCCCTTCTCTCCCTTTCCCTCCTTGGCCTCTCACCACATGTGGTTTGGGTGAGGAGGAGAGGGAGGGAGGCATAGGGAGAGGGTGAAGGGGGAGGTGGAGGGGAGGGGAAGGGGGTAGAAACAAGACGGAGAGTGAGGGAGTGAGGGGGGAGTAGGGAGAGGGAGAGTAGGGAGCAGAGACGAGGGGAGAGGGAAGGTGAGGGAGTGGGGAGTTGGGAGAAGGGGAAGCATGTTTATGTGTGTGTGCATGTGGGGGGATTGAAGTGGAGAGAGAGAGAGAGAGAGAGAGAGAGAGATGCCCCCCCACCCTTACTTTTCCCTTCCTTACCCTCTTCCTATTCCCCCCTCCCTCACCTTCCCTCTCCCTCTCCATACTCCCCCCTCACTCCCTCCCTCTCCCTACTTCCCTCTACCCTCCTCTTTGCTCCCCCCTCTCCCTCTCATGCTCCCTAGTACTCCCCTTCTCCCTCTCCCTCTCCCTACACCCCCCTCACTCCCTCCCTCTTCCCCTTATAATACCCACATGTGCCCTCCTCTCTAAAATTTAAATCCTATTCATATCTCTAAATCTATGCCTGAAAATGAGAGTTTTCAAAACATGTCCCATTTTGATTTTTTTTTCAAATTAATAGTAAAAAATGAGGGTTTCTCCAAAAAGTTTATAGATTTTGAAAAATTTTGCTTTATTTCCCAAAAAACATATTTTCACATTTGACTATTTTTTCATTTTGTACCTAAAATAGGAGCTTTTTAGAACAATTGTTCACACTTTGATCTTTTTAAACAAGTTAACACAAAAAAAAAGGAGTTTCTAAAAAACAAAGCTTGTAGACTTTGATTTTTTTTCTAATTTTATGCCATTAAATTAGGGTCTAGGGTTTAAATCTTAAACAAAGCACACTTTTAATATATTTTAGATTTAGGGTTTGGCTTTTAGTATTTTAAATCTTAAACAAAGTACACTTTTAATATATTTTAGATTTAGGGTTTGGCTTTTAGTATTTATGGTTTAACATTTAAGATTTAGGATTTATGGTTTAGCATTTAGGGTTTAGGGTTTAAGGTTTACAATTTAGCATTTAGGGTTTTGGGTTCATGTAAGAAAACAAGGATATATGCATGTCCAACCATGAAAATGATATCCGATGGATATAATGCTTTGCATAGGCCTTAATCTTTCTTAGACTAAGGCTTGTGTAAAGTATTATGCCCATCAGAGATGGATACATAGGCTAGAAGTACATTGATGTATGTTTTTTAACACTCATGCCTGATTCATGGTAGGAAACTAGGAAATATGCATGTCCAACCATGCAAATAATATCTCATACTTTGTACAGCTCTTAATCTCACTTACATTAATGCTTGTGCAAAGTATCATGCCCATTAGAGACACACACATAAGCTAGAAGCATAGTTATTATATATATTTTGTTTTTTTTCTTCTTTTAAGGGATGGTTGCTTGTCAAGTAAATTATTTTAGAAGAAATTAAATTCTACTTTGGTTTTTTGAATACATGATTTCACTCTACATGAGGGTTCAGGTGTGTATCAATGGGATATTAAGTTTCCAATTGTGCGTCAATGGGTTGCAACAAAGTCTAATGGCTCTGGAATAGATTTAGAGGCATAAGACAAAATCTCTTATGAATTGTTTTCAAAAAATGGTTTATCTTTATACCACCTCTATGTTGATAGTAACAACTCTTGGATTATCATAGACAAGTTATCTAATTTATTTACTATTCAATTAATAAATAATAAGAAATTAATTAGTAAATAATGAAGAAATTATTTAATAAATAATTAAGGAGGTATTTAACAATTAAAATTATATAACAACTATTTTGATGATTAATTAGCAATTCATTAAATTTTTTAAAGAAGTTCATTAGTAAGTATTATAAATTAGAAAATTAATTAATAATTAATTAAAAAACTCATGAGAAAGTACAAATGATTGGATATTATGCTTGTCTCTTTGAGCTTATGTACTTTGTGATTTCTAGTTATACGTTAATAATAAGCTCAATGTTTTACCTTCTGTTAGGGGAGAATCGGGGTCTCCAAAGGGCCCCCAATTAGTGTTATTTCAAGGGATTAGTGAGGTATTTGAGGTGTAACAGGCCTGCCCCCTCCTCTTCTTTGGTCCAACTCCATTCACCCTCCATTTTTCAAATGTGGGAACTCATTTGTCATCTTCTCTGCCCCCTTTTGCTCTGGTCCACTGTGTTTCTCCCTCTCTAGCACCTCCTATAGCAGCTGCTCATTCTCTCTCCATTCCTAGCTATAGTACCTCCTACAGTAGCAACTGCTCATCCCCCTCTTCTCTTTGTTCCTCCATTCCTAGCTACAATAACCCCTGTAGTGGCTGCTCATCCCCCTCTGCTCTTTCTCCCTCCATTCCTAGCTACAAGACCTCCTGGAGCAACTGTTCATCCCCCTCTACTCTTTCTCCCTCCATTCCTAGCTATAGCACCTCTTGGAGCTTCTCTCAACCTTTAGTGGCACCCTCCATACCTTCTCCCTCTCTCTCCCTCTATCAGAGCTGCTCTCTCCCTCCAAGCTGCACTTTCTAGTCCACTATTGCTATTGTGACCTCTGTACAAGCATGGTGAGGAGACCATACATGTACTCTGTGTCCCACCGGAGCAAAAATGCACTGGGTGAATGGGTGCCTTGCACCTACAGCTTGAATGATTGGATAGTCATGAGAGAATCTGCCAAGGTTCCACATAAGCTTCCTAAGAGCAAAAGAGGTGATCTTTTGTATTAATGGAAGGGCGGCATCATGAAGTTCAAGCTTGGGAAGAAAGGATTGCTTGCAAAGGTGCAACGCATCTACATGGGGAAGGACATGCGCCTTAGCCATCAATCGACAATACCATCGCATTGTAAGTCTACATTTTGTGTAAGATTTTGAAGTGTAATGAGTTAGCTTGAAATTGTATTTTGAAATAGAACCAGTGTAATGAGTCAGTTTGAAATTATATTTTGAAATAGCACTTGTGCATAGTAGATGTATTTCCTTCAGACTTTGAGGAGTGGGAACCAGTCGCGTGCTTCTTAGGTAAGTTTACTATTATTCATGAGAATTTAGGAAGGCAAATGCATGCTGGAGAGAAGTCCTCTACTTTGAAAGAGAGAAATATCTATTGGTATAATGCCAAGTACATTACTCCAAGGATGGCATCAGGCTATGGCCATCTTCAATGCATTGCAACACCACAACTTGAAGACATGGATTGCAGCATGGCGGACACAAGAACAATGCATCATACAAGGAAAAGATTGCAAAGGATGTGGGCATGTCCATGAAGTTTACATTTGGCTCTAAATGGGTAAGATTGTCTTGGTTTATGCCTCTACACATTTTTGCTTCTTGTTTTCATAATATCCAGATGCACAGAACAAAAACCATGTGGTCATGCAAGTGCCTACATGAGAATGCCCTTGAGGAATGGCTTGGGGTGAATTGGGGAAGCAGGTCAGGTGAACAAAAGGGTGATCTATTTAAATGCCATGTATGTAAGGATAATTTATATTTTGCTTTCCAATATAGACGCTGGAAGAAAACAGGTGGCAATTGGCTCCCCCTTGACTCTAACGATGATGATAACACAGGGGTAAGTTTATGTATTGATTCTCATTTAGGAGATGTCAAGAATGTAACTGTCATGTCACCGTGGACTCTCAGGGACGTGCGGGAACACCTATTGGTCATGGAGGATGGCATGTTTGAGTCCTTTCACTTTACCTTAAATGGTGAAAAGGTAGGAAAGCGTGCAGAGAAGCTCGTGCATAGTGACACTTTTATCCCTCCTGCAATATTGAAGATTGTCTAGAAAATGTGGGGTGGAACAATTGTGGATTTTGACATTTTCCAATTAATAGTGGTGCAATTAATTTTGATGTTTTGAATGGTTTTTTTTCATGTCAATGTCCAGTTTTTCCCAAAAAATTTATAATTCTTTTTATTTTTTATATTTAGAACATTTGGGTATACATAGGTTATAAAGTTACTTTAGTGTCAAAGTTCCACTATCATTGCCATAGTTCTCCTAGCTACCAAACTACCATGGATTCTGCTGGGTCTGCCTTCTATGATTTCATCTCCCATACTCCATTAATTGATAGAGAGGAGGAGTGATTTCCAGTCTTTGATAAGAGCATAGATGTCCTAGGCACCTACTTGGGAGCCCGAGATGATTTTGAAGACCTCATCAAGTACATGCAAGACTACATTGCGAGTTTTGCATATCAACTTGATAAGTCTACAAAAAGATGGGTCCCAATTGATTATTTGAAGTACTTGTTCAATCAAGTTCATGAAGTGTTTAGATCGCTTTTGAGCCCAACTCACAACCCTAGGGTTTAGGGAGGTGGACACTGATGACCTCCTAGCATGTGGAGTCATCAGAAACATAGGAAATAGGTTCCTATCCTAGGAAATGACCTTTATTTTCCTTCTCAGGAGGGACAAATGGAAGAGGAGGCCTCGACCTCAAGCCCTGACCCTGCCCCTGCCATTTCCAATCCTCTTATTTCTATAGATGAGCCCAACATCTACAATGAAGAGCCCATAGATGAAGAAGCTGAGGAGCGGGAGGTTGCATTGGCCCTAGAAGTGCTCCAGTGACCTCCTGAACCCCATTCTACTTCTCAAATTCCATCCACCGTAAGGACCACCTCTGTTGACCCTGCAACAATGATATGGTTTCTTGCTCCCCTTCTTGTCGATGGAGAACAATACCTCTTTCTCCATGATATAGAGGTTATGTTTGGTCTCTAGGAGGATGAAGCTCTTGGTATCGTGTGTGGATATGAGGTGGACAAGACTATGCAAGAACCTGGGTTTTTGGGAGCAGATGATTCAATAGAAGAGGTTCTTGCTTTAACACTAGCCCAAATCAAAGATGCAGAGACATCAATCTACTCCGACCTACCTGATGTTCCAGAAGAAGCCTCCACATCTCATTGCAGACAGCAGGAGGCCTCTGGATCCATCCTCATTAACAAAGAGGAAGGGATTGAGCATGATGAGTCCATACTGGTAAGAAATACTGGTAAGAAACTATGAGCTTTGAATTTCTTCTCTCTTGGTATACTTTTGCTTTAATGGAATTCTAATGTAATGTTGGACTATTGCAGGAGGCATTTGAGGTCAACCTATTCTCATCTCGGCAATGCCTTGTTCGCACAGTAGCTTCGGCCGAGATCACTCACTAGCACATTACCTTGGCCAAGCAAAAGGGCGCTTTGTGGTTATCCACAAAAAATTTTCTCCACATGGCATTGATGACCTCCTGAAGTGCAAGGCCTTGTCAAGAGTGATTGGTCATGCTGACATCAATCGCAATGTTGACAAGGTCATTTTGGTGAACCGCATGGCTGCCCTCAATGCCTTTGGAACCAATTTTCAAGGTATGGCATTGACGGCAGCAGCATATGTCCCTGGCTAGCAACAACAATAGCATTGACTCTCTATCGACTAGGTTTAGAGCTAGGAGTGTATTTGGGAATTCAAAGCTCGATGTTCTCAGTGTTTTAGAGAAGAGAGAAAGGCTCTTAAGCCTTATTGTATAGAAATTTTATTTTATATGAATACAGCTATACTTTTTATACAGTGCCCCATTTTGTGTTCTTTTACAAAATTTATTTTATACTGTCATTGTATTTTGTAACTTTAATTATTGTTGGCATTAATATTTTCATTCACTATTCTATTCAAAACCATGCGATTAGATAAATATTTACACTATAGTGGTCATTTCTTAGCAATCCCATAAGAATCTCACCGCGGGGCAGAAGGAAAATGTGTTCGGCATCGCACGGGGAGCCCAAAAATGGTAAAACCCCATACGCGCCATAGCGGGTTTTACCATTTTTATGTAACACCACAAATATTTTGGGGTAACAAATTTCATTGAAAATTTGGGGAACTAACCTTGCAGCCCGTATTCTCCTCTTTCGGGCACCACTATTGGTTGACAATGCATCCATAGATTGCAATTGTCTTTTCCTCTCCTTGAGTCCCAAAGGTGTTCCCTTCAACTTTTGTACTCATTCTATCGACTTCTCTCATTCCTTCTCCACAGCACGTTGAACTTGGCCATAGATAGACCTTTCCAAATCTTGTTTGCTTTTAGCAAGCTTCTGGATTGATTCTTCCAATTCATGTCCCTCCAAGTCCAGTGCATGTGCTTTGTCACCGAGTTCTTTGTTTTGCAATTGTAGATCTTGCATACTATTATGCATTGCCACAATAGTAATATTTTCCAAATGTGCAAGCTCTTTTGCTTGGGCTCTCTGTACCTCGCTTGCTTGCATAGCCAATGTCTGAGAATGGTTCAATTGATTGCAATAACCGAGCAATCCAGCATGTCCCTTGCCAACAAATTGAAGAACATCATGCACTGTAAAAAGGAGGACTCTTTTGGGTGGCAGGGTCTAAAGGATACAAGTTCCATCCACCCAAAGGTCAAGATGCTTCTTCCCTTGCAATCGAAGACTGTGGAGCACACTTTCAGAAGGGAGGAGGAGGGGAGAGATGCTACAGGAGGGAGGGGGAGGGGAGAGATTTTGCAAGAGGGAGGAGCAGAGGAGAGGGATCCTGGGCAGCTGGAGAAGGAGGGGAGAGGAAGGAGGGAGGAGGAGCTAGAAGGAGGAGTAGGAGCTAGAAGGAGGAGGAGGAGGGGAGAGGGAGGAGGGAGGAGGAGGAGCAAGACAGAGGAGGGGAGAGCAGGGAGGGGGAGGGAGGGAGAGGGAGAGGGAGAGGGAGGAGGAGGAGGGAGGGAGGGAGGGAGGGAGGGAGGGAGAGAGAGGGAGGGAGGGGGAGAGAGAGAGAGAGGGAGGGAGGGAGATTCGAAATTTGAAATTCAAATTTCAAAAAGTGGCCCCCTCCCCTCATTGATGGGGGGAGAGATGGGCTCAAATGTGGGCTTAACCCACCTAGGTTGGGCTGGTTAGGCCTCTTTGGGACCCTCCAAGCCCCTTGCATTAGCCCACTAGGCATTCCCTAATCGATTCCTTATGAGGCCCTTTTGAGACCCCAATTCTCCCCAATTCTCCCCAATTCAAGGAAATTCTAGCCTACCCACATCTGGAAAACGGTCTTGCAAGAAACGTAGATGGTGCATTATGTAGACCAAATGGCATGACCTTAGTGGCATACACACCCCACTCTATTATGAAAGTAGGTTTAGGTGCTATAGAGGTCTAGTTATAGCCATTGTAGCTATCCATAAATGAGTACATCTCGTGACATGAAACTTGGTTATTAGGATTCCATATGTAAATGGAATTAGCAAAGGATCTAGCATTGAGTGGGAATTGAACTTCTTGTAATTCACACAAACATGGAGCCTTCCATTTTTCTTACGCACTATCATGATTCGACACAACCAATCACAATACATTTCATAGGTGAATCTTGCTTGGATGAGCTACATAGCTCGTCCCGGAAAAGGAGGGTGTGGTTGACTGTGTGAAAGGCTACATCTGCTCTAAGTTACAGGATTCTAGAAGCGCTTCTCGATTGTGACTCAATGAGCTGCATCCGGCGAAAAAACGCTGACTATAGCGTCCTATAAAATGTGCCAATCTGGAATTTCCTAGGTTTGGGAACTGAAAGGCATAACAGAACCCAGATCCAACGTAGTATGCTGCAGGACCTATGGGAAAGAATTGAACAGCACAAATTTAAAGGCCCCAGTATCTCCTGACGTTCTCCATGACCCGTGCTGACTCTCTCCATGCCCCGTCCGCGCCGTGCGCTATGCCCAGAGTCCGAGACCGACAGAAAGCTCCGTGCGCGCATCGAGCACAAAAGAAATGGGTCTCCCTCAAGAAACGAGTTATAAGTAAAAGCGTACCCACGAATGCCGGACGTGTGTTTGACCAGCAGGTGCCTCCATCACGTAAAGGTTTTTGACAACGGGAAGTATATGAGAAATCTCACCACCCTTTTTGAAGCACCATCAAATTGCGCTCAATGCTTGAAAACGCCACTTTCGTAAAGTTCAGGTTAAGTGCATACGGTTTGTTGGAACTAAGTAATCTGCACGTTTTCCATATCTTCGATAGCACTGCTCATGAGTCACGATTTAAACAAGAATATACAACGGCTACACGCCACTATCGTTCCCCTTCCTTTTCGTGTCTTTGATAAAGCCCAACGTGCCGCTGTCAAAAAATCTGATTCCACGTGCTAAGCAAATTTGGCTCACATGAGCTCTATTTTGGCATCTTCTCCAAGAACACGTCTTTTTTTAACGTTTTGGAAGGTCTTCTCTAGCGGCGAGTGCACATGCATAGGCTAGAGTGCAGCCTGTGCGCGACCTGGAGGCGCACTGCAAGAGTCGATTGGGGCCTTAATTCGTTCACGCACATAAATGCCTCGTTTTGAGCAAAAATTTCCTCCTAATAAAACCACCCCTCTTTACTTATGAAATAAGGATTTTTTTCTAAGGTTGAACTAAAAACCCCTCTTGTTATTGTAATCCTGTTAAATTTTTTCCAAAAGTGGGATTAAAATACCCCTCCTTTTGAATGCACGTGGTACACTAAATTTTTTGGAGGTGAACCCTCTGAGACAATACCAAGGTGATATTAAAACTTGCTAAATCTAACAGGGAGGGTGGCTTGGTAAATATATGTACAACTTGTTCTTATGTCATAACATGAACATGATTATCTCACCATCAAGACTTTTCTTTGAAAAGTAGGGAACTTTAATATGCTTTGTTTTGGCATGAAATTTTGGATTATTTGCCATCCAAGTACTAGGTATGTTGCCAATTTATAATGTGGTAGGATCACTTGATAAAATATCAAGCTTTAATAGTACTAATTAGACTATTTTACATGCAACGATGATAGCTCCTCAATATTTTTCATCAAGTTAATGATAAAGTTTTGATCTTCCATTCAATGGAGCTCAGGGTAAACTATGCTATTTGTCAGTTATTACTGTAGATGATAGAGTTTAATATTGGCTAATTTTGATATTCCACAACAAGTCTATGGAGCCTAGCTTAAAGGCGAAACTAGTGGAATACATTGTGTTACCACAATACCTTTCACATGGATCTAACAATTTGTCATCTTTTACTCCATAATTTCATATGCACCATTGGGATACTTAAGAACTAAAGATAGCACTATACATCTAGATTACTATTTCAATTAGTAAATCTATAAATCCCTCTCTTGATATGTAAGCCCTCTTCTAGCTACATCTAGATGAGCCTTTTGGGATTCTACATAAATGGGATGAGAAAACCAATTTAATATGAGCTATTGAGCCTGATAACCACAAATTATACCCATTGAATATTTGTATATGATGACATGTAACAAGATAGAATATTTATGCTTGATTCCATGGGACTAAGCAAGGGTTTACTATCATGCTTTGTAGAATTGTTGCAAAACTTTTTCTCAAACTTTTTGAGTGTTCTTGCCTTGAGTCAACATAGTACCATGTGTATCTATCCCTCTCTCATCTCTCTTTATTTCAATGCCAAGAAAATAATGCAAATCTTAGGGAATATAAGTCAAATGAGTTCACTTAGCTTTGTAGACATAATGGCATTTAGAGATAGTTTAACTGGAAATACACTACTACGAAAAAAAAAAAAGGATTAGAAAAATCAACTAGATGCATGATTGATGAAATGCGAAATTCACAAAGTGGAGAACCAAATGTAGTCCTCACAAAAATGGAGCTATAAAAGTAAAAAGCAAAGTTAATGGAATGAACTAAATGCAACTTGGGAGAAACATAAAAGAGCCCTTCAATTTGAACTCACATATCTTATGAGAACCCCCCGAGCACATAAGCTAGAAGCATAGTCATACATATTTTGTTTTGCTTCCTCTTTTAAGGGATGGTTGCTTGTCAAGTAAATTATTTTAGAAGCAATTAAATTCTACTTTCCATTTCCATTGCTAATCTTTGGTTCTTTGAATATATGATTTCACTCTACGTGAGGGTTCAGGTGCATATCGATGGGATATTATTTTTCCAATTGTGCGTCAATGGACTGCAACAAAGTCTAACGAGTCTAAAAGTGATTTAGAGGCATAAGAAAAGATATCTTATGAATTGTTTTTAGAAAATGGTATATCTTTACACCACCTTTATGTTGATAGATACAACTCTTGGATTGTCATAGACAGGTTATCTAATTTATTTACTATTCAATAAATAAATAATAAGAAATTAATTAGTAAATATTTAAGAAATTATTTAATAAACAAGTAAGGAGGTATTTAGCAATTAAACCTATATAACAACTATTTCGATGATTAATTAGCAATTCATTAAAATTTTTAAAGAAGTTAATTAGTAAATATTGTTAATTAGAAAAGTAATAATAATTAATTATAAAATTCATGAGAAAATAAAATTGATTGAAAATTATCCTTGTCTCTTTGAGCTTATGCACTTTGTTTTTTCTAGTTATACGTTAATGATAATCCTTATTGTTTTACCTTCCCCTTGTTTTTATCATAACTTTCATTATGTAGTCAAAGCGATTGGAAAAAGGGACAATGAGTTCATTTATGATGTTAATGTACATAATACTATACTAAAAAAGAAATTTCCTACCCTTCACATTGTCTTTCCTACCCACTATACCTCTACTCTTGTTTCATAGGCTATCATTGTGTGCAAGTGAATATATGTAGTGCTCCAAAAATACCATTTTTGAGTGTGCCAGTTGAATATTATGTGGAGGTGACTTGTTTGGAAAAAGGTCCAAAATAAGAGAAAAAGTCTAATTTTTTTGAATACATAGTTTAGGTCAAAGGCACTAGTAGCGCACTCATACTCGGATGCCTTAGCCATGCATGGGATTACCATCCTCATCCAAAAACATCATCAGAAATCAAATAGACTTTATCAATGCAATAAAACAGGTGGCAAGTACAAAGGTCTAGATGGAAAGAAAGAATTAAGTTGGCTTGGACCAACCTTGAAAATTCCTTGAAAATCTCAAGAACATGCCCAAACTCATCATTTAAAAACACAAAACACAAGAAATTTCCTACCCTTCACATTGCCTTTCCTACCCACTATACCTTTACTCTTGTTTCATAGGCTATCGTTGTGTGCAAGTGAATAAATGTAGTGCTCCAAAAATACCAATTTTTGAGTGTACTAGGTGAATATGATGTGGAGGTGACCAGTTTGGAAAAAGGTCTAAAATGAGAGAAAAAGTTCCAAATTTTTTGAATATAGTGTTTAGGTCAAAGGCACTAGTATCCCACTCATACTCGGATGCCTTGGCCATGGGATTACCATCCTCATCCAAAAACATCATCGGAAATCACATAGACTCTATCAGTGTAGTAAACCAAGTAGTACCTATAGGTAGCAAGTACAAAGGTCTAGAACCTTGAAAATTTTAGGAACATGCCCAAACTCATCCTTTAAAAACACAAAACACATAGTGCAGTTTCAATCTCATGATCATAGTCACTCATAAGGTTGAAAACCATAAACTCCATCGAGCATAGTAGAGACCGGGTACTATGACATCCCCACGGACATCATCAGTCGAGAGGAGTAATCACCTGGCTTGCATAATACACTAAATAGTCTACCTCCCATCTGGTTGTGCCAATGTGATACCAATAGCATATCTTGAGCCATCTACATGAACATGATAAATGACATCCCATCTCAATTGTCTAAGGATAGACAGTTCGAGATGCCCATTTCTTCAATTCACAAAATGCTATAGATAATTCCTTAGTCCACTTAAACTTGGTATCTTTATAATGGAGGTTGAATCTCGGGAAAATAATATATAAATCATTTATAGAAGCTAATGAATCCAGCTACAGTACTTAATTGTGTCAGGATTTTTGCCTCAGGCATCTTTTAATTGCCGTAGATATGATTTGACTCAGTTTGAATATCCTCCTTGAAAATTCACATGATCGATTAACACACCAACTTGTACATAGAAAATATCTTTAATGGAATTCAAGGAAATTCTAGCCTACCTACATCTGGAAAACATTAAAATCATCTAGGTAAATGGCAATGAACTTGGCCAGATAATCCTGAAAAGTGTCAATCATAAATCTATGAAATGTAGATGGTGCATTAGGTAGACCAAATGGCATGACCTTAGGAGCATACACACCCCACTCTATTATGAAAGTAGGTAATTTGGGTTGATCCTTAGGTGCTATAGAGATTTCGTTATACCCATTGTAGCCATCCGTAAATGAGTACATCTCGTGACATGAAACTTGGTTATTAGGATTCCATCTGTAAATGGAATTAGAAAGGATCTAGCATTGTCTGGACATTGAACTTCTTGTAATCCACACAAACATGGAGGTTTTCATTTTTCTTAGGCACTACCATGATTTAAAACAACCAATCACGATACATTTCATAGGTGAATCTTGCTTGGATGAGCTGATCAAGCGCGGCTTTCACTTGCTTTACATACTTTGGATTCATTCTATATCTTTGCTAATGCACAGGTTTTTGGCATTGCATACCAATAAAATTCGTCCAAAATTGCTGCATACACATGTTTAGCTACTAAAGATCAAGCTTTCAGTCAAGCTTATGAAGACATTCATGGCTTGTTCTTTGATATTCCTACCTTTAGTTGAGCTTAGCTTGCATATTCTTCTAAGATCCAACTCCTGTCTTGTGGGGGAGATATGATGTAGTTCAAGCTCATTAGAAGCTGCTCATTGAAATGAAACCCAAATCATGCACATAAATTTTGTGCTCCATGCCATGTTTGATCACGTTTAGATAGTCAAATATGCACATACACACATGCAACTCGCCACACATTAAAGAGGTGATGGTCAACCACGTTTAGTCTTAAAGGGGAGTGTAATATCTAAGGGTGTTTACACACTGTGGGTGCCTAAGATGCAATAAATGAATCTGAGCCGTGTGGGCGAGCTGTGGGTGGGCAATCTTGCTTGTCCATGAGCCTTGCCAGACGTGACGTCACATGTGAATAGGTTCTCCGTAACTGTCAGGGTTCTATTTATGTAACCGTGTCCTTGAGAAATGCAATTCAATTGTGGCATTCTTGGTTTCGAGCATCTCCCATGGCTTTGCCTTTTGCTTGGCACTCGTATTTTCAAACAATGCCTAGAGCCAAACGCATTAAAGCCTTAAGCTCAAGGCCAAAGGAATTGATTAAGGCATCCACTTTTCTCTAGACTGCATAAAGCTGAAGCCGTTTTAGATCCTTTGAACTTGATAGTGAGCTAGTGAGGGTTTGGCAACGGAACGATTTCTGTTTGTCCGCAGGACGACTTGGAACTTTGACCACGTCCCGGAACGAAGGAGGGTGTGGATGACTGTGTGAAAGCCCCAGCATCTCCTGACTTTCTCCATGCCCCTGCTGACTCTCTGCATTCCGTGCGCTATGCCCAGAGCCCGAGACCGATGCAAGAATTTGACAGAAAGCTCCGTGCACTCCTCGAGCACAAAAGAAATGGGTCTCCCTCAAGAAACAAGATGTACTTAAAAGCGTACCCACGAATGCCGGACGTGTGTTTGACTAGGAGGTACCCGCATCACGTAAAGATTCTTGACAACGGGAAGGATATAAGAAATCACACCCTTTTTGTAGAACCATCGAATTGCTCTCAATCCTTGAAAACGCCACTTTCGTAAAGTTCAGGCAAACTGCAACACGCATTGCGAAGCTCCTTTCGCATACTGTTTGTTAGAACGAAGTAAGCTGCACGTTTTCCATATCTTCGATAGCCACTTCTTTGATAAAGCCCAATGTGCCGCTCATGTTGTGACAGCTATTCCTAAGAAAATTTTATTCCACGAGCTAGAATCTTTCGCAGAAAATCTCATCAGGTATTCCTCTAGGTCTATTTTGGCATCTTCTCCAAGAACACGTCTTTTGAAGGTCTTCTCTAGGGGCCAGTGCACACGCACAAGCTAGAGTGCAACCTGTGCGCGACTTGGAATCCGGCTGGAGGCGCATTGTTGCACGAGTCGATTTGGGGCCTAAATTCGTTCACAACTTGATGCACTCTTTTCCTACAAGCTGGTCAGTGGTGACCACAATTTTATCACCACAGCGGTTAGTGAATTTCTCATTGGCTGTACACTTACAGCACATAAATGCCCCCCCTCGTTTTGAAAACTGAGCCTTCTCCCTCCGTTTCATTCGCCAGCTGACTGGCTCTATCCAGTAATGGCCAATTGTGCATAGGTGCCCTGTTTGGCACCGCGAAATTCGTGTTGCATTCGCATGCACTTGCAAGGCATCAGTGCGCCTAGAGGATTTGAGCTTGGAGGCACTTTGGATGCGCTCCAACTAGTCCATGTGCATTGTCTCTAGTTGTCCAGTTGGTTTGTAATTTGATAGCGCTCTACCCACTCTGCAAGTGACTTCTCAAGCCGACACTTATTGTGCATGGGGTAGTTGTCTTCACAAGAGCGCCAAATTAAATTTGACACAGTTCTTTTTGCCAAGCTTGAGCTTTTTTCAGGTGAGCTACTGCCTTTTGACATATGAAAATCCATGCATGCGCGAGTCTGCCAAACATGGACTCCAAAGGGTGATCCTTGTAGTGTCTTGTTACTCTTTGTGATGTACATGCAGCAATGACATAGGGAAGAGAGCTCGAAGAGAGACATCTCAAGTTGTATGTTAGGGATCTCCATACATCACCAACATCAATTTGGCGACTCTATTTAGTTGTATTAGGAGCCCAGTGTAGTCTATATATATAGTGGATGGAAATTGTCAATTGATGACTATCCTATCCTTTATTGTCTCATAACTTCATTCTACTTGAAATTGGAGCTTAAAAAAATGCAGGTATTGTCGGGGACCATGTGGACAGATTACTTTTCGATCAAGAACTTCACGACGTCGCATCCTTTGATAAAGCAAGGAGGCTTCAGGATGGCTCACCTCATGACATCATCTATCAAGGCTATGATATATAAATTGCCAGCGTTGAAAAGAGGGGATGCAGGACTAGGACACTCAAATGCTTCTCACTACATTATGACATAGTCTGTATAATTGAATACAAGGAATGGGCTAGGAAACTCAAATGCTCTTCAATTGGCACTGGTGCTATAATTGGTTTAGTGGTCATTTTTAGCTTCTTTGTGGATGATTTATGTAATTAACCTATCAAACATGATTAAATATACCAGCACATTAAAGCTGTGATCTTTATCAAAATAATTTGGTCTAAAGTGTTGTCACATTTTTTAATGAAACTTAATGTCCACGCAAAAGCTAGCCTTGGTGCAAAGATTCTTTAAATCACTAGATTCATGTCAAAAGGCAAATGACAACTGCTCGCCCATCCACTGTCCTGACACCTATATGACAATGAGCTACATATATACTTCATTCCAAGCCTATCTTTTCAGGTATGAGAAACTCTAGAGGTTTTGATATGGTTAATCTAGAAGATGCTCAACTATCTTTCATGTTTCATGAAAGATTGTTGATTTAGAACATGCTCAACAATCTTTCACGATTCATGGTTGATCTACAACATGCTCAATAATCTTTCATGATTCATAAAGCACAAAATAAGTTTTTACCTCTCATTGACGATTTTTTCAAGATTTGGAATTTTGGTTTCTTGTACCAGTTTTTGAGGATAATATCAAGGCAATGACAGAGAATGGAAATACACAAACATTGGGCTATTTTTTCATTTAATATTTTCCCATCTTTCTTACAATTCTTAGCACCATGTATGATGATGACTTTGATTATATTACTAGTTTTCAAATCATGATATGATCTACTTAACTCTTTAAAATGATATACTCACTCATATTATTATGTCCACTCATGTCAATAGACTTACAAAAAGTCTCACCTTTAAAAGAAACCATGATATTGTTTAATGGTTGCTTCGACACCATTGCGAGCATTATAATGTGAAATATAATTAATGCCATCATTGAGAGCTTGATGCATCTATGAATAACATCGCAAGATGGGATAGAAATGCAAAATACTAAACAATCGTTGAAAAGTATAGCTTTTGTTACAATATTAATATTAGAATGCAAACTAAAGATATAATCCACTCTTCAATGTACTATACACACCATGATCTATAATGTTCATTCCTTATACTGTATGCAACTTGTGGTACTTTAAGGAATCCAACTACATCTGAAGATAGAGAAACCATCCGATTGACTTGTACCCTCCTTACATAGGTGGATGATTATAGAGATGGTAACCTAACTATGGAGCATGCATGGGATGGTGTGCGGCGATATTGCCCCTCGGAAGGGGGGGGGGGTCACTATGTAAAAACCCCATATAGCATGTGTGATTGTTCAAGGGGTAGTACAACTAGATTATGTATATTTTCTATAACTCCACAAGAGAATAAAGACCATTCTGTTGATTGCATCTGCTATATTACATTTTTGTTAGTGACTTCCCCTGGCATTTCTGACATCTCATGCTTTTGCAAGGAGTTTGCAAGTCAAAATTTATCTATATTGTGATCATCCAAGGCATAATGCTTTTTCAATGGATTTTTGTTTTTCATACATATGTGTAGTCACCAATAATGCATGGAGGTCCACGATATATTATTGCTACATCATGTATATGTTATAACTCATTATCAAACATCTTCTTTCATGCAACAAAAAAATAATGTAGCCATTGTATAACTTAGCCATCATTTCCCCACTTAGGTTTTGGTTCTGATAATACCCTTGGAGGGTGCACTATTAAGAAATCCTAAGTATCACATGCATTGGAGGGGTATTGAAAAAACCCCTCAGTAAAAAATTTCCCCTTATAAAACCACCCCTCTTTACTTATGGAATAACATATTTTTTTCTAAAGTTGAACTAAAACACCTCTTGTTATTGTAATCCTGTTAAATTTTTCCCAAAAGTGGGATTAAAATACCCCTCTTTTTGAATGCACATGGTATACTAAAATTTTTGGAGGTGAACCCTCTAAGACAATACCAAGGTGATATTGAAACTTGCTAAATTTAATAGGAGAGTGGCTTGGTGAAGATATGTACAACTTAATCTTGTGGCATAACATGAACATGATTTATCTCACCATTAAGACTTTTCTTTGAAAAGTAGGGAACTTGAATATTCTTTGTTTTGGCATGAAATTTTGGATTATTTGCCATGTAAGTAGTGGCTATGTTGCCAAATTATAATGTGCTAGGATCACTTGATAAAATATCAAGCTTTAATAGTACTAATCATACTATTTTACATGCAATGATGATAGCTCCTCAATACTTTTCTTCAAGTTAATGATGAAGTTTTTCTCTTCCATTCTATGGAGCCTAGGTTAAACTATACTATTTGCCACTTACTGTAGATGATAAAGTTTAATATTGGCTACTTTTTGATCTTCCACAACAAGTCTATGGATCCTATCTCTCTTTATTTCAATGGGAAAAAATTATGCAAATCTTAGGGAATATAAGTCAAATGAGTTCACTTAGCTTTGTAGACATAATGGAATTTTGAGATAGTTTAACTGCAAATACACTCCTGCAAAAAAAAAAAGGATTAGAAAAATCAACTAGATGCATGATCTATGAAATGCAAAATTCTCAACAAAATGGAGAACCAAGTCCTCACTAAGATGGAGTCATAAAAGTAAAGAGCAGAGTCAATGGAATCAACTAAATGCAAGATGGGGGAAAAGGAAATTTCCCATTCACATTTGGAAAAAGAAATTAAAACTACTTAATTGATGATAAAATTCCTACTTCAATTTCATAGAACATCACTCTTGAAGAATATTTCAGAGATTCTAAGAACTCAAGTGTTCATTTTAGTGTATTTTTCTCTCTCCCAAATGCAAACATTCCAAATAATTTTGTAACAAAATAGTAGGTCCAATTGTTTTATCCATGGGAGAGCTGTAGGTTATCAAGAGGTTATCATAGGAAATTTGTCTATCACCGCTACAAGGTATGGGTTGGTTTCAGACACAAATACTGATGGAAATAACACTTTTTTTTTTGGTAGGTGCAAAGCACTTGAAAATCGGTATACATGTCGATGGGTATATAACAATAGAAGAAGTGTTGGTATATATTGACACTAAGAAAGCATCAGTATATACCAATACTTCACAGAAGCAAAAAAACAAATTGGGGCAAAATAGGGCTTGTTTAGCTCCATTTTGCCTTGAATCACTATTGTATTGGTTTTATTAAAAGTTAATAGTTACAACATATGCCCGTGCAAAATTTCCTAAAACTCTCAAATCATCATGTGTTATATATTACAAAATTTTTATTTCAAAGAGGTTAGTACAAAATTTGAAGATGAGATACAAAATGGCAACATTGCCGAAGGTATACTAAATACAAAATGGCCAATTTTGTGATGGTATACTATTAGAAAATGACAACATTGCTAAAGGTATACTACTAGTTTGACTCCGAACTACTAGAATCGACAACAGCACCTCTACGTGATCCCTCGGCCTCTTCTCTCAGGTCTCCACCTACAGACTTAGCACCCATGCCTCATTGCTTGCCCTTCCACTACCCCCGAGGTACGAAGCACCTATGGTGTCTAGTCGTCTCGCGGTTTGCCCTCCTTTGAGTATCAAACTTCTTTGGGTGCTCTCAGAACCCTTTCTTTGCATACTTCCAATCATCTTTGTGTGACCATGAAGGCCTACCCAGTTTAGCCTTTAGCCTCTATCTCTTATCTCCGACCTACGATGTCAAAGACATAAGCTTGCTCATGCGATATTTCATGTAATCAGAATTAAACTTGTAATCTAGAGGGTTTAGAAATTGCCTCTTTAGCTCCTCTATCATAGCCCCCTTCATTTACTCACTCTAATTGCACTAGCATTAGGGGAGAATTGGGGTCTCAAAAGGGCCTCATAAGGAATGGATTAGGGAATGCTTAGTGGGCTAATGCAAGGGGCTTGGAGGGTCCCAAAGAGTCCTAACCAGCCTAACCTAGGTGGGTTAAGCCCACATTTGAGCCAACCTCTCCCCCCATCAATGAGGGGAGGGGGCCACTTTTTGAAATTTGAATTTCAAATTTCAAATCTCCCTCCCTCCCTCTCTCTCTCTCTCCCTCCCTCCCTCTCTCCCTCCCTCCCCCTCCTCCCTCCCCCCCTCCCTCCCTCTCTCCCTCTCCCTCTCCCTCCCTCCCCCTCCCTCCTCCTCTCCCCTCCTCTGTCTTGCTCCTCCTCCTTGCTCCTCCCTCTCCCCTCCTCCTCCTCCTTCTGGCTCCTCCTCCCTCCTTCCTCTCCCCTCCTTCTCTAGCTGCCCAGGCTCCCTCTCCTTTACTCCCTCCTCCTACAGAGTCTCTCCCCTCCTCCCTCCTATAGCATCTCTCCCCTCCTTCTCCCTTCTGTAGCAGCTCCTTCCCTCCCTTCTATACCTGTCACCCTACTCTCCTCCTCCTCTTCCGCTTGCCCTCATCTGATTCAGCTCCTCCCTCTTCCTTGCGACTCTCTCCCTCTCATTGCTCCATCTTTGCTAGCTCTCCCCTACATTTTAGCCTACATCATTGATACCTCTCTTTGAGTACTCATGGCACCATTCAAGGACATATCCAACAAGTACCATGTGAACCTACAACTGGAGGCAGTATATGCAAGCACACACCATTTGGGATATAGTGGAACTCCTCAAAGTGTGCTCCATAGTCTTTGATTGTAAGGGAAGAAGCATATTGACCTTTGGGTGGATGGAAACTTGTATCCTTTAGACCCTGCCACCCAAAAGAGTCCTCCTTTTCATATAGTGCATGATGTTGTCCGGTTTGTTGGTAATGGACATGCTGGATTGCTCAGTTATTGCAATTAATTGAACCATTCTCAGACATTGGCTATGCAAGCAAGCGAGGTGCAGAGAGCCCAAGCAGAAGAACTTGCACATTTGGGAAATATTACTTTTGTGGCAAGGCATAATAGTATGCAAGATCTCCAATTGCAAAACAAAGAACTTAGTAATAAAGCACATGCATTGCACTTGGAGTGAGAGGAATTGGAAGAATCAATCCAAAAGTTTGCTGAAAGCAAACAAGATTTGGAAAGGTCTATCTATGGCCAAGTTCAATGTGCTGTGGAGAAGGAACGAAAGAAGTCGATAGAATGAGTACAAAAGTTGAAGGGAACACCTTTAGGACTGAAGGAGAGGAAAAGACAATTGCAATCTATGGATGCATTGTCAACCAATAGTGGTGCTTGAAAGAGGAGAATACGAACTGCAAGGTTAGTTCCCCAAATTTTCAATGAAATTTCTTACTCCAAAATATTCGTAGTGTTGCATTGTTTCCACTAAGACTCATTTGTACTCCACTCTAGGAATTTCATGGAGGATGTGATGGGAACAATAGAAATGGATGATAGTGATCTTTCATATGTTCTAAGAAGTTTAATAAAACCAAGTCATGTCATGGAAGTGTTCAAGGACCCTAGACAAAAAGAGCTATGTGAACAAGTTGCTAGAGAGGTAATGAAGGACTTCAAGGGCCTCATGCAAGCAAAGGAGGTGCTTCGGAGCTTGTGATGCTGCTGGTGTAAGTCGTTAAGCTTACGGAGAACTTTTGCCTCCTTGCCGAATGAAGAATGTGTATTGGTATACTGCAACATATATCACTCCAACGGCATCATCAAGCAAACATAAGCTATTTGACAGAGTTGGCCATGATTGACTGCATCATTGGCCGAGTACTTAAGCAAAGGTGAGGTGCATCTGGCTTGGTAGGGATCACCTGAAAAGTAGTCGGCACAAAAATTCCACATACATCCACTTCTAGATTCTTCATTGTTCCCATCACATCCTCCATGAAATTCCTAAAGTAGAGTACAAATGAGTCTTAGTGGAAAGAATGTAACACCACAAATCTTTTGGGGTAACAAATTTCATTGAAAATTTGGGGAACTAACCTTGCTGCCCGTATTCTCCTCTTTCAAGCACCACTATTGGTTGACAATGCATCCATAGATTGCAATTGTCTTTTCCTCTCCTTTAGTCCTAAAGGTGTTCCCTTCAACTTTTGTACTCCTTCTATCGACTTCTCTCGTTCCTTCTCCATAGAACGTTGAACTTGGCCATAGATAGACCTTTTTGAATCTTGTTTGCTTTCAGCAAGCTTCTGGATTGATTCTTCCAATTCATGTCCCTCCAAGTCCAGTGCATGTGCTTTGTCACTGAGTTCTTTGTTTTGCAATTGGAGATCTTGCATACTATTATGCATTGCCACAATAGTAATATTTTCCAAATGTGCAAGTTCTTCTGCTTGGGCTCACTGCACCTCGCTTGCTTGCATAGCCAATGTCTGAGAATGGTTCAATCGATTGCAATAACCGAGCAATCCAGCATGTCCCTTGCCAACAAACCGAACATCATGCACTGTATGAAAAGGAGGACTCTTTTGGGTGGCAGGGTCTAAAGGATACAAGTTTCCATCCACCCAAAGGTCAAGATGCTTCTTCCCTTGCAATCGAAGACTATGGAGCACACCTTGAGGAGTTCCCCTATATTCCAAAGAGCATGTGCTTGCATATTCTACCTCCAGTTGTAGGTTCACATGGTACTTGTTGGATATGTCCTCGAATGGTGCCATGAGTACTCAAAGAGAGGTATCAATGATCAATGCAGGCTAAAATGTAAGGGAGAGCTGGCAAAGATAGAGCAGTGAGAGGGCGAGAGTAGCAAGGAAGAGGGAGGAGGAGAAGCAGATGAGGGCAAGAGGAAGAGGAGGAGAAGAGTAGGGCGACGGGTGTAGAAGGGAGCGAAGGAGCTACTGTAGAAGGGAGGAGGAGGGGAGAGATGCTACAGGAGGGAGGGGGAGGGGAGAGATTCTGCAAGAGGGAGGAGCAAAAGAGAGGGATCCTGGGCGGCTAGAGAAGGAGGGGAGAGGAAGGAGGGAGGAGGAGCTAAAACAAGGAGCAGGAGCCAGAAGGAGGAGGAGGAGGGGAGAGGGAGGAGGGAGGAGGAGGAGCAAGATGGAGGAGGGGAGAGGAGGAGGGAGGGGGAGGGAGGGAGAGGGAGAAGGTGGAGGGAGAGAGGGAGGGAGGGAGGGAGAGAGAGGGAGGAAGGGAGAGAGAGAGAGAGAGAGGGAGGGAGGGAGATTTGAAATTTGAAATTCAAATTTCAAAAAGTGGCCCCCTCCCCTCATTGATGGGGTGAGAGGTGGGCTCAAATGTGGGCTTAACCCACCTAGGTTGGGCTAGTTAGGCCTCTATCAGTGTAGTAAACCAAGTAGTACCTATAGGTGGCAAGTACAAAGGTCTAGATGGAAAGAAAGAATTAAGTTGGCTTGGACCAACCTTGAAAACTCCTTGAAAATTCAAGGAACATACCTAAACTCATCCTTTAAAAACACAAAACACATAGTACAGTTTCAATCTCATGATCATAGTTACTCATAAGGTTGAAAACCATAAACTCCATCACGCATAGCAGAGACCGACTACTGTGACATCCCCACTGACATCATCAGTCGCCGAGAGAAGTCATAGAGTGGCTTGCATAAAACACTAGATAGTCTACTGTCCCATTTGGTTGTGCTTGAAGATGATACGAATAGCATATCTTAGACAATTCCTCAATCCACTAAAACTTGGTATCCTTATAATGGAGGTTGACTCTCGGTAAAATAATCTATAAATCATTTATAGAAGGTGATGAATCCAGCTAAAGGTCTTAATTGTCTTAGGATTTTTAGCTCAAGCATCTTTTCATTGGCTTAGATCTGATTTGGCTCAGTTTGAATGTCCTCTTTGAAAATTCACATGATCGAGTAACACATCAACTTGTACATAGAAAACACCTTTAATGGAATTCAAGGAAATTCTAGCCTACCCACATCTGGAAAACGGTTTTGCAAGAAACGTAGATGGTGCATTATGTAGACCAAATGGCATGACCTTAGTGGCATACACACCCCACTCTATTATGAAAGTAGGTTTAGGTGCTATAGAGGTCTAGTTATAGCCATTGTAGCTATCCATAAATGAGTACATCTCGTGACATGAAACTTGATTATTAGGATTCCATATGTAAATGGAGTTAGCAAAGGATCTAGCATTGACTCGGAATTGAACTTCTTGTAATTCACACAAACATGGAGCCTTCCATTTTTCTTACGCACTATCATGATTCGACACAACCAATCACAATACATTTCATAGGTGAATCTTGCTTGGATGAGCTACATAGCTCGTCCCGGAAAAGGAGGGTGTGGTTGACTGTGTGAAAGGCTACATCTGCTCTAAGTTACAGGATTCTAGAAGCGCTTCTCGATTGTGACTCAATGAGCTGCATCCGGCGAAAAAACGCTGACTATAGCGTCCTATAAAATGTGCCAATCTGGAATTTCCTAGGTTTGGGAACTGAAAGGCATAACAGAACCCAGATCCAACGTAGTATGCTGCAGGACCTATGGGAAAGAATTGAACAGCACAAATTTAAAGGCCCCAGTATCTCCTGACGTTCTCCATGACCCGTGCTGACTCTCTCCATGCCCCGTCCGCGCCGTGCGCTATGCCCAGAGTCCGAGACCGACAGAAAGCTCCGTGCGCGCATCGAGCACAAAAGAAATGGGTCTCCCTCAAGAAACGAGTTATAAGTAAAAGCGTACCCACGAATGCCGGACGTGTGTTTGACCAGCAGGTGCCTCCATCACGTAAAGGTTTTTGACAACGGGAAGTATATGAGAAATCTCACCACCCTTTTTGAAGCACCATCAAATTGCGCTCAATGCTTGAAAACGCCACTTTCGTAAAGTTCAGGTTAAGTGCATACGGTTTGTTGGAACTAAGTAATCTGCACGTTTTCCATATCTTCGATAGCACTGCTCATGAGTCACGATTTAAACAAGAATATACAACGGCTACACGCCACTATCGTTCCCCTTCCTTTTCGTGTCTTTGATAAAGCCCAACGTGCCGCTGTCAAAAAATCTGATTCCACGTGCTAAGCAAATTTGGCTCACATGAGCTCTATTTTGGCATCTTCTCCAAGAACACGTCTTTTTTTAACGTTTTGGAAGGTCTTCTCTAGCGGCGAGTGCACATGCATAGGCTAGAGTGCAGCCTGTGCGCGACCTGGAGGCGCACTGCAAGAGTCGATTGGGGCCTTAATTCGTTCACGCACATAAATGCCTCGTTTTGAGCAAAAATTTCCTCCTAATAAAACCACCCCTCTTTACTTATGAAATAAGGATTTTTTTCTAAGGTTGAACTAAAAACCCCTCTTGTTATTGTAATCCTGTTAAATTTTTTCCAAAAGTGGGATTAAAATACCCCTCCTTTTGAATGCACGTGGTACACTAAATTTTTTGGAGGTGAACCCTCTGAGACAATACCAAGGTGATATTAAAACTTGCTAAATCTAACAGGGAGAGTGGCTTGGTAAATATATGTACAACTTGTTCTTATGTCATAACATGAACATGATTATCTCACCATCAAGACTTTTCTTTGAAAAGTAGGGAACTTTAATATGCTTTGTTTTGGCATGAAATTTTGGATTATTTGCCATCCAAGTACTAGGTATGTTGCCAATTTATAATGTGGTAGGATCACTTGATAAAATATCAAGCTTTAATAGTACTAATTAGACTATTTTACATGCAACGATGATAGCTCCTCAATATTTTTCATCAAGTTAATGATAAAGTTTTGCTCTTCCATTCAATGGAGCTCAGGGTAAACTATGCTATTTGTCAGTTATTACTGTAGATGATAGAGTTTAATATTGGCTAATTTTGATATTCCACAATAAGCCTATGGAGCCTAACTTAAAGGTGAAACTAGTGGAATACATTGTGTTACCACAATACCTTTTACATGGATCTATACCATAATTTCATATGCACCATTGGGATACTTAAGAACTAAAGATAGCACTATACATCTAGATTACTATTTCAATTAGTAAATCTATAAATCCCTCTCTTGATATGTAAGCCCTCTTCTAGCTACATCTAGATGAGCCTTTTGGGATTCTACATAAATGGGATGAGAAAACCAATTTAATATGAGCTATTGAGCCTGATAACCACAAATTATACCTATTGAATATTTGTATATGATGACATGTAACAAAATAGAATCTTTATGCTTGATTCCATGGGACTAAGCAAGGGTTTACTATCATGCTTTGTAGAATTGTTGCAAAACTTTTTCTCAAACTTTTTGAGTGTTCTTGCCTTGAGTCAACATAGTACCATGTGTATCTATCCCTCTCTCATCTCTCTTTATTTCAATGCCAAGAAAATAATGCAAATCTTAGGGAATATAAGTCAAATGAGTTCACTTAGCTTTGTAGACATAATGGCATTTAGAGATAGTTTAACTGGAAATACACTACTACGAAAAAAAAAAAAGGATTAGAAAAATCAACTAGATGCATGATTGATGAAATGCGAAATTCACAAAGTGGAGAACCAAATATAGTCCTCACAAAAATGGAGCTATAAAAGTAAAAAGCAAAGTTAATGGAATGAACTAAATGCAACTTGGGAGAAAATAAATTTTCCCATTCATATTTGGAAAAAGCATGTGAAACTACAACTTAATTGATGATAAACTTCCTACTTCAATTTTGTAGAACATCAATCTTGAAGATTATTTCAATGGTTCTAAGCATTCAAGTGATCATTTTAGTGTATTTATCTCTCTCCGAGACCCAAACATTCTAAATAATTTTGCAATAAAATAGTAGGCCCAATTATTCTATCCCTGGGAGAGCTGCAGGTTATCATAGGAAATTTGTCTATCACTGCTACAAGGTATTGGTTGGTTTCCACACTAATACAGATGGAAATAACACTATTTTTTTTTCACAAGTGCAAAGCACTTGAAAACCGCTTTAGGACCAATCACATTATGATGATCTAAAAGGTCGACCTTTGTAAGGAAGTCGAATCTCTTGATAGCTTAACGAATTCAGGCTTTTGGATATCTTGAAAGGGGATACCACTCCTATATTTTCAAAGGGAGTAATCAACCAAACCCCATATCTTTTCATTGAGCAATAAGAAGTTCTTAAATGGGCTCACTAATGATTGGGACTCTAGAATGAGAACTTGAAGGCACTGATGTTCAATGTGAGCCAAACTTCTTGCCCTCTAGAATCTACAATGAATGTGGTATTTGTGTTGACTTTGTAGTTTGCTATGAATTGTGACCAAGCTTTTAGATCCAGTAGCAAGGGAGTAATTTGGTAAACATTGTACACAAGCTCGAGGCCTCCACCTAGGTTTGGACCTTTGGATCTATCACAGACATCAATAGTAGCTTGCATTGTGAACATAGTATTCAAAACTTTTAGACTTGTATAAAGTCCAATTCCAAAATTGGACTAAATAGAAGTTCAAAATTTCTTAATATCATAGTCCCGTGGTTCTTTTGGGGTTTTTTTTCCATATACTTCAAAAGAAATAGTGCAATATTGGTTGAAAATTTACACACCCACTTGCATAGAGTAACAATTGGCATTTTTTCTAGCAAACTTTGAAAACCAAAATTTAGTGAAATAACCAAATACTAGATAAGCTTACAAAAATACCTTCTATGATTAACCAAATAATTACACTTTGGTCCACACCACATAGTACATATACACCTTCTTGGTGTAAAAATACACCATTTAAGTGCAAGCCTTTTTCATTTACATTTTGATACTCGCTTATTACAACAAACTTTATGATGAAGGGGGGGGCTTGTCCCATTACTACTGTTGCTGGGGAAATCCAAGTAAAAGCAAAAACATCCATGTAGGGGAGAGAACATTTTATCAATATATTTATAATAAATTTGTCATATATTATAAAAATTTCCAAAAAAGAACAAAAAAGTTTCAAAGTTTTTAATTTTAAAAAATTGACTTTTTAATAAAAATTTCTCAAAAAACATTTTCCCCCAAAAATTATATATATACAAAAAATGGTTTTAAAAAATCAACATAATTTTTGCAAATTAAAAAATTCACCCAACAAAGAGCAAAATTTTGATATATATTATAAATATTTTTCAAAAATAATCCAAAAAATTTAAAAATTTTCAAAAGATTTGATTTTTACAAGAGAAATCCTTAGAATTTTGATTTTTTAATAAATGTTTCTCAAAAAAGAAATTTCCCCAAAAAATCTATATATTTTTAAAAAATGTTTGTTTTAAAAATCAACAAAAGTTTTGCAAATTAAAAAATTTATCAAAAAAAGAACACCCACACATGTGATGAGAGGGAGGGAGTAGGCACTTCAGCTGTGGTGTGGGTGAGGGTGAGAGGGAGAGAGTGAGGGGAGAGGGTGATGTGGGGGAAGGGTGAGGGGGTGTAAAAGAAGGGGGAGAGGGAGGGAGTGAGGGGGGAGTAGGAAGGGAGAGTGGGAAGAGGGGAGGGGGAGGGAAGGTGAGGGAAAGGGTGAGTGGGGAGCAGACATGAGGGGAGAGGGAAGATGAGGGAGGGGGGAGTTAGAAGAGAGAGAGAGAGAGAGAGAGAGAGAGAGAGAGAGAGAGAGACCCCTCAACATGTGGCGTGAGCCACATGTGTGCCCCCCCCCCAAACATGTAGCAAAAAAAAAAAAATCCCACCATCCCTCTTCCGTATTTTGAAATTTGAAAAAATTTCTCACCATCCCTCTCTTTCCTATAAATTTGAAATCTATGGTAGGACAAAGGAGAGAAGGGAGGGGAGTCAAGGAGACGGGTGGCGGAAAATTTTTGAGTTAAAAAAAAAAACATTTGAACCGTCCCTCTCTCCTCCTCTCTTTCAACTCCCATCCCTCACCTCTTCTCTTGTCTCTCTCATGTCAGGTCCCTCCCCTCTCCCCTCCCCTCCTCTCCTCCCTCCCTCTCCCCTCCTCTCTCTCACGTCGCCCCTCCCTTCTCTGCTCCCCTCCGAGTCCCCTCCTCTCCTCCCTCCCTTCCTCTCCCCTCCTCTCTCTCACGTTGTCCCTCCCCTCTCTCCTCCCCTGCTATCCTCCCTTCCTCTCTCATGTGCCTCATGTTGTCCCTTTCTCTCATTCGCTCACCTCTCTGCTCCTCTCTCTCCCATCGTCTCTCCCCTCCTCTCTCTCATATCGCCCCTCCCCTCTCCCAGCCCCTCCTCTCCTCCCCTTGTCTCTCTCATGTTGTTCACCTCTCCCCTCCTCTATCTCATGTCACCCAACTCCCCCTCCCCCCCCTCCCCCCACACACACTCTCTCTCTCTCTCTCTCTCTCATGTTGCTCACCTCTTCCCTCCTCTCTCCCATTTCTCACCTCTGCTCTCTCTCCTCACCTCTCTCTCATGTTGCTCACCTCTTCTCTCCTCTCTCTCTCATAGGATTTAGGGCTTAGAGTTTAAGGTTTGAACTTTAGAATTTAGAGTGTAGGGTTTAGGTAAAAAAACAAGGAAATATGCATGTCCAATCATGAAAATGATATGTGATGGATATGATGCTTTGCACATGCCTTAATATTACTTAGATTAAGACTTGTGTAAAGTATTATGCCCATTAGAGATGGATACATAGGCTAGAAGTACATTGATGCATATTTTTTAACACTCATGCATGATTCATGGTAAGAAACTAGGAAATATGCATGTCCAACCATGAAAATAATATTCGATACTTTGTACAACTCTTAATCTCACGTATGTTAATGCTTGTGCAAAGTATCATGCCCATTAGAGACACACATAAGTTGGGGGGTGTACCACTTAAAAATTAAATATATGACATGCGTTCAAGGGGTATTTAAAAAACCCCTTATGTGTAAATAAATTTTTAATGGATAAAAAGACCCCTTTTCCTATACAAATTTATAGTTTTTTTCCAAAAATAAATAAATAATCCCCTTATGTAAGTACATTTCCAGATTTTGGAATTAAATAGCCCTTCAATTTGAACTCACATATCTTATGAGAACCCCCCGAGCACATAAGCTAGAAGCATAGTCATACATATTTTGTTTTGCTTCCTCTTTTAAGGGATGGTTGCTTGTCAAGTAAATTATTTTAGAAGCAATTAAATTCTACTTTCCATTTCCATTGCTAATCTTTGGTTCTTTGAATATATGATTTCACTCTACGTGAGGGTTCAGGTGCATATCGATGGGCTATTATTTTTCCAATTGTGCGTCAATGGACTGCAACAAAGTCTAACGAGTCTAAAAGTGATTTAGAGGCATAAGAAAAGATATCTTATGAATTGTTTTTAGAAAATGGTATATCTTTACACCACCTTTATGTTGAAAGCAACAACTCTTGGATTGTCATAGACAGGTTATCTAATTTATTTACTATTCAATAAATAAATAATAAGAAATTAATTAGTAAATATTTAAGAAATTATTTAATAAACAAGTAAGGAGGTATTTAGCAATTAAGCCTATATAACAACTATTTCGATGATTAATTAGCAATTCATTAAAATTTTTAAAGAAGTTAATTAGTAAATATTGTTAATTAGAAAAGTAATAATAATTAATTATAAAATTCATGAGGAAATAAAATTGATTGAAAATTATCCTTGTCTCTTTGAGCTTATGCACTTTGTTTTTTCTAGTTATACGTCAATGATAATCCTTATTGTTTTACCTTCCCCTTGTTTTTATCATAACTTTCATTATGTAGTCAAAACGATTGGAAAAAGGGACAATGAGTTCATTTATGATGTCAATGTACATAATACTATACTAAAAAAGAAATTTCCTACCCTTCACATTGTCCTTCCTACCCACTATACCTATACTCTTGTTTCATAGGCTATCATTGTGTGCAAGTGAATATATGTAGTGCTCCCAAAATACCATTTTTGAGTGTGCTAGTTGAATATTATGTGGAGGTGACCTGTTTGGAAAAAGGTCCAAAATAAGAGAAAAAGTCTAATTTTTTTGAATACATAGTTTAGGTCAAAGGCACTAGTAGCGCACTCATACTCGGATGCCTTAGCCATGCATGGGATTACCATCCTCATCCAAAAACATCATCGGAAATCAAATCATGCATATTAATTTTGTGCTCCATGCCCTCTTTGATCACGTTTAGATAGTCAAATATGCACATACACACATGCAACTCGCCACACATTAAAGAGGTGATGGTCAACCACGTTTAGTCTTAAAGGGAAGTGTAATATCTAAGGGTGTTTACACACTGTGGGTGCCTAAGATGCAATAAATGAATCTGAACTGTGTGGGCGAGCTGTGGGTGGGCAATCTTGCTCGTCCATGAGCCTTGCCAGACGTGACGTCACACGTGAATAGGTTCTCTGTAACTGTCAGGGTTCTATTTATGTAACCGTGTCCTTGAGAAATGCAATTCAATTGTGGCATTCTTGGTTTCGAGCATCTCCCATGGCTTTGCCTTTTGCTTGGCACTCGTATTTTCAAACAATGCCTATCCCCCCAATCCGAGCCAAACGCATTAAAGCCTTAAGCTCAAGGCCAAAGGAATTGATTAAGGCATCCACTTTTCTCTAGACTGCATAAAGCTGAAGCCGTTTTAGATCCTTTGAACTTGATAGTGAGCTAGTGAGGGTTTGGCAACGGAACGATTTCTGTTTGTCCGCAGACGACTTGGAACTTTGACCACGTCCCGGAACGAAGGAGGGTGTGGATCACTGTGTGAAAGCCCCAGCATCTCCTGACTTTCTCCATGCCCCTGCTGACTCTCTGCACGCCGTGCGCTATGCCCAGAGCCCGAGACCGATGCAAGAATTTGACAGAAAGCTCCGTGCACTCCTCGAGCACAAAAGAAATGGGTCTCCCTCAAGAAACAAGATGTACTTAAAAGCGTACCCACGAATGCCGGACGTGTGTTTGACTAGGAGGTACCCGCATCACGTAAAGATTCTTGACAACGGGAAGGATATAAGAAATCACACCCTTTTTGTAGAACCATCGAATTGCTCTCAATCCTTGAAAACGCCACTTTCGTAAAGTTCAGGCAAACTGCAACAGGCATTGCGAAGCTCCTTTCGCATACTGTTTGTTAGAACGAAGTAAGCTGCACGTTTTCCATATCTTCGATAGCCACTTCTTTGATAAAGCCCAATGTGCCGCTCATGTTGTGACAGCTATTCCTAAGAAAATTTTATTCCACGAGCTAGAATCTTTCGCAGAAAATCTCATCAGGTATTCCTCTAGGTCTATTTTGGCATCTTCTCCAAGAACACGTCTTTTGAAGGTCTTCTCTAGGGGCCAGTGCACACGCACAAGCTAGAGTGCAACCTGTGCGCGACTTGGAATCCTGCTGGAGGCGCACTGCACGAGTCGATTTGGGGCCTAAATTCGTTCACAACTTGATGCACTCTTTTCCTACAAGCTGGTCAGTGGTGACCACAATTTTATCACCACAGCGGTTAGTGAATTTCCCATTGGCTGTACACTTACAGCACATAAATGCCCCCCCTCGTTTTGAAAACTGGGCCTTCTCCCTCCGTTTCATTCGCCAGCTGACTGGCTCTATCCAGTAATGGCCAATTGTGCATAGGTGCCCTGTTTGGCACCGCGAAATTCATGTTGCATTCGCACGCACTTGCAGGGCATCAGTGCGCCTAGAGGATTTGAGCTTGGAGGCGCTTTGGATGCGCTCCAACTAGTCCATGTGCATTGTCTCTAGTTGTCCAGTTGGTTTGTAATTTGATAGCGCTCTACCCACTCTGCAAGTGACTTCTCAAGCCGACACTTATTGTGCATGGGGTAGTTGTCTTCACAAGAGTGCCAAATTAAATTTGACACAGTTTTTTTTGCCAAGCTTGAGCTTTTTTCAGGTGAGCTACTGCCTTTTGACATATGAAAATCCATGCATGCGCGAGTCTGCCAAACATGGACTCCAAAGGGTGATCCTTGTAGTGTCTTGTTACTCTTTGTGATGTACATGCAGCAATGACATAGGGAAGAGAGCTCGAAGAGAGACATCTCAAGTTGTATGTTAGGGATCTCCATACATCACCAACATCAATTTGGCGACTCTATTTAGTTGTATTAGGAGCCCAGTGTAGTCTAGATATATAGTGGATGCAAATTGTCAATTGATGACTATCCTATCCTTTATTGTCTCATAACTTCATTCTACTTGAAATTGGAGCTTAAAAAAATGCAGGTATTGTCGGGGACCATGTGGACAGATTACTTTTTGATCAAGAACTTCATGACGTCGCATCCTTTGATAAAGCAAGGAGGCTTCAGGATGGCTCACCTCATGACATCGTCTATCAAGGCTATGATATATAAATTGCCAGCGTTGAAAAGAGGGGATGCAGGACTAGGACACTCAAATGCTTCTCACTACATTATGACATAGTCTGTATAATTGAATCTCGGGGGGGTCACTCATCATATGTAACCCTATCACGTGAGTCCAACAGAAGGATATTTTTTATTCCTAAAATTGACAGAAATAAATATACATAAGGGACTATTTAAAATAGTTTTGGAAAAAATTTACAGATTTGTATAGAAAAGGGGTACATTTTATTAATGAAAAAATTTACAGATAAGGGATTATAAATATAGGCCTTGAACGCACGTGATATAGAGGGTTTATACATAGTGACCCCCCTGAGAATTGAATACAAGGAATGGGCTAGGAAACTCAAATGCTCTTCAATTGGCACTGGTGCTATAATTGGTTTAGTGGTCATTTTTAGCTTCTTTGTGGATGATTTATGTAATTAACCTATCAAACATGATTAAATATACCAGCACATTAAAGCTGTGATCTTTATCAAAATAATTTGGTCTAAAGTGTTGTCACATTTTTTAATGAAACTTAATGTCCACGCAAAAGCTAGCCTTGGTGCAAAGATTCTTTAAATCACTAGATTCATGTCAAAAGGCAAATGACAACTGCTCGCCCATCCACTGTCCTGACACCTCAATGATAATGAGCTACATATATACTTCATTCCAAGCCTATCTTTTCAGGTATGAGAAACTCTAGAGGTTTTGATATGGTTAATCTAGAAGATGCTCAACTATCTTTCATGTTTCATGAAAGATTGTTGATTTAGAACATGCTCAACAATCTTTCACGATTCATGGTTGATCTAAAACATGCTCAATAATCTTTCATGATTCATAAAGCACAAAATAAGTTTTTGCCTCTCATTGACCATTTTTTCAAGATTTGGATTTTTGGTTTCTTGTACCAGTTTTTGAGGATAATATCAAGGCAATGACAGAGAATGGAAATACACAAACATTGGGCTATTTTTTCATTTAATATTTTCCCATCTTTCTTACAATTCTTAGCACCATGTATGATGATGACTTGGATTGTATTACTAGTGTTCAAATCATGATATGATCTACTTAACTCTTAATGATATACTCACTCATATTATTATGTCCACTCATGTCAATAGACTTACAAAAAGTCTCACCTTTGAAAGAAACCATGATATTGTTTAATGGTTGCTTCGACACCATTGCGAGCATTATAATGTGAAATATAATTAATGCCACCATTGAGAGCTTGATGCATCTATGAATAACATCGTAAGATGGGATAGAAATGCAAAACACTAAACAATCGTTGAAAAGTATAGCTTTTGTTACAATATTAATATTAGAATGCAAACTAAAGATATAATCCACTCTTCAATGTACTATACACACCATGATCTATAATGTTCATTCCTTATACTGTATGCAACTTGTGGTACTTTAAGGAATCCAACTACATCTGAAGATAGAGAAACCATCCGATTGACTTGTACCCTCCTTACATAGGTGGATGATTATAGAGATGGTAACCTAACTATGGAGCATGCATGGGATGGTGTGCGGTGATATTGCCCCTCGGAAGGGGGGGGTCACTATGTAAAAACCCCATATAGCATGTGTGATTGTTCAAGGGGTAGTACAACTAGATTATGTATATTTTCTATAACTCCACAAGAGAATAAAGACCATTCTGTTGATTGCATCTGCTATATTACATTTTTATTAGTGACTTCCCCTAGCATTTCTGACATCTCATGCTTTTGCAAGGAATTTGCAAGTCAGAATTTATCTATATTGTGATCATCCAAGGCATCATGCTTTTTCAATGGATTTTTCTTTTTCATACATATGTGTAGTCACCAATAATGCATGGAGGTCCACGATATATTATTGCTATATCATGTATATGTTATAACTCATTATCAAACATCTTCTTTCATGCAACAAAAAAATAATGTAGCCATTGTATAACTTAGCCATCATTTCCCCACTTAGGTTTTGGTTCATTCTGATAATACCCTTGGAGGGTGCACTATTAAGAAATCCTCAGTATCACATGCATTGGAGGGGTATTTAAAAAACCCCTCAGCAAAAAATTTCCCCTTATAAAACCACCCCTCTTTACTTATAGAATAACATATTTTTTTCTAGAGTTGAACTAAAACACCTCTTGTTATTGTAATCCTGTTAAATTTTTCCCAAAAGTGGGATTAAAATACCCCTCTTTTTGAATGCACGTGGTATACTAAAATTTTTGGAGGTGAACCCTCTAAGACAATACCAAGGTGATATTGAAACTTGCTAAATTTAATAGGGAGAGTGGCTTGGTGAAGATATGTACAACTTATTCTTGTGTCATAACATGAACATGATTTATCTCACCATTAAGACTTTTCTTTGAAAAGTAGGGAACTTGAATATTCTTTGTTTTGGCATGAAATTTTGGATTATTTTCCATGTAAGTAGTGGCTATGTTGCCACATTATAATGTGCTAGGATCACTTGATAAAATATCAAGCTTTAATTGTACTAATCATACTATTTTACACATTTTAGTGTATTTTTCTCTCTCCCAAATGCAAACATTCCAAATAATTTTGCAACAAAATAGTAGGTCCAATTGTTTTATCCATGGGAGAGCTGTAGGTTATCAAGAGGTTATTATAGGAAATTTGTCTATCACCGCTACAAGGTATGGGTTGGTTTCAGACACTAATACTGATGGTAATAACACTTTTTTTTTTGGTAGGTGCAAAGCACTTGAAAATCGGTATATATGTCGATGGGTATATAACAATAGAAGAAGTGTTGGTATATATTGACACTAAGAAAGCATCGGTATATACCAATACTTCACAGAAGCAAAAAAACAAATTGGGGCAAAATAGGGCTTGTTTAGCTCCATTTTGCCTTGAATCACTATTGTATTGGTTTTATTAAAAGTTAATAGTTACAACATATGCCCGTGCAAAATTTCCTAAAACTCTCAAATCATCATGTGTTATATATTACAAAATTTTTATTTCAAAGAGGTTAGTACAAAATTTCAAGATGAGATACAAAATGGCAACATTGCCGAAGGTATACTAAATACAAAATGGCCAATTTTGTGATGGTATACTATTAGAAAATGACAACATTGCTGAAGGTATACTACTAGTTTGACTCCGAACTACTAGAATCGACCGCACCTCTACGTGATCCCTCGGCCTCTTCTCTCAGGTCTCCATCTACAGACTTATCACCCATGCCTCATTGCTTGCCCTTCCGCTACCCCCGAGGTGCGAAGCACCTATGGTGTCTAGTCGTCTCGCGGTTTTCCCTCCTTTGAGTATCAAACTTCTTTGGGTGCTCTCAGAACCCTTTCTTTGCATACTTCCAATCATCTTTGTGTGACCCTGAAGGCCTACCCAGTTTAGCCTTTAGCCTCTATCTCTTATCTTCGACCTACGATGTCAAAGACATAAGCTTGCTCATGCGATATTTCATGTAATCAGAATTAAACTTGTAATCTAGAGGGTTTAGAAATTGCCTCTTTAGCTCCTCTATCATAGCCCCCTTCATTTACTCACTCTAATTGCACTAGCATTAGGGGATAATTGGGGTCTCAAAAGGGCCTCATAAGGAATGGATTAGGGAATTCTTAGTGGGCTAATGCAAGGGGCTTGGAGGGTCCCAAAGAGTCCTAACCAGCCCAACCTAGGTGGGTTAAGCCCACCTTTGAGCCCACCTCTCCCCCCATCAATGAGGGGAGGGGGCCACTTTTTGAAATTTGAATTTCAAATTTCAAATCTCCATCCCTCCCTCTCTCTCTCTCTCCCTCCCTCCCTCTCTCCCTCCCTCCCCCTCCTCCCTCCCCCCCTCCCTGCCTCTCTCCCTCTCCCTCTCCCTCCCTCCCCCTCCCTCCTCCTCTCCCCTCCTCTGTCTTGCTCCTCCTCCTTCCTCCTCCCTCTCCCCTCCTCCTCCTCCTTCTGGCTCCTCCTCCCTCCTTCCCTTTCTCTCTCTCTCCCTCCCTCCCTCCCTCCCTCCCTCCCCCTCCTCCCTCCCCCCCTCCCCCCCTCTCTCCCTCCTCCTTCTCCCTCTCCCTCCCTCCCCCTCCCTCCTCCTCTCCCCTCCTCCATCTTGCTCCTCCTCCTCGCTCCTCCCTCTCCCCTCCTCCTCCTCCTTCTGGCTCCTGCTCCTTCTTTTAGCTCCTCCTCCCTCCTTCCTCTCCCCTCCTTCTCCAGCTGCCCAGGCTCCCTCTCCTTTGCTCCTTCCTCCTACAGAGTCTCTCCCCTCCTCCCTCCTGTAGCATCTCTGCCCTCCTTCTCCCTTCTGTAGCAGCTCCTTCCCTCCCTTCTATACCTGTCACCCTACTCTCCTCCTCCTCTTCCGCTTGCCCTCATCTGATTCTCCTCCTCCCTCTTCCTTGCTACTCTCTCCCTCTCACTGCTCCATCTTTGCTAGCTCCCCTACATTTTAGCCTACATCATTGATACCTCTCTTTGAGTACTCATGGCACCATTCAAGGACATATCCAACAAGTACCATGTGAACCTACAACTGGAGGCAGTATATGCAAGCACACGCCATTTGGGATATAGTGGAACTCCTCAAAGTGTGCTCCATAGTCTTTGATTGTAAGGGAAGAAGCATCTTGACCTTTGGGTGGATGGAAACTTGTATCCTTTAGACCCTACCACCCAAAAGAGTCCTCCTTTTCATATAGTGCATGATGTTATCCGGTTTGTTGGGAATGGACATGCTGGATTGCTCGGTTATTGCAATTAATTGAACCATTCTCAGAAATTGGCTATGCAAGCAAGCGAGGTGCAGAGAGCCCAAGCAGAAGAACTTGCACATTTGGGAAATATTACTTTTGTGGCAAGGCATAATAGTATGCAAGATCTCCAATTGCAAAACAAAGAACTTAGTAATAAAGCACATGCACTGGACTTGGAGCGAGAGGAATTGGAAGAATCAATCCAAAAGTTTGCTGAAAGCAAACAAGATTTGGAAAGGTCTATCTATGGCCAAGTTCAATGTGCTGTGGAGAAGGAACGAAAGAAGTCGATAGAATGAGTACAAAAGTTGAAGGGAACACCTTTAGGACTGAAGGAGAGGAAAAGACAATTGCAATCTATGGATGCATTGTCAACCAATAGTGGTGCTTGAAAGAGGAGAATACGAGCTGCAAGGTTAGTTCCCCAAATTTTCAATGAAATTTCTTACTCCAAAATATTCGTAGTGTTGCATTGTTTCCACTAAGACTCATTTGTACTCTACTCTAGGAATTTCATGGAGGATGTGATGGGAACAATAGAAATGGATGATAGTAATCTTTCATATGTTCTAAGAAGTTTAATAAAAGCAAGTCATGTCATGGAAGTGTTGAAGGACCCTAGACAAAAAGAGCTATGTGAACAAGTTGCTAGAGAGGTAATGAAGGACTTCAAGGGCCTCATGCAAGGAAAGGAGGTGCTTGAGCTTGTGATGCTACTGGTGTAAGTCGTTAAGCTTATGGAGAACTTTTGCCTCCTTGCCGAATGAAGAATGTGTATTGGTATAATGCAACATACATCACTCCAACGGCATCATCAAGCAAACATAAGCTATTTGACAGAGTTGGCCACGATTGATTGCAGCATTGGCTGAGTACTTAAGCAAAGGTGAGGTGCATCTGGCTTGGTAGGGATCACCTGAAAAGTAGTCGGCACAAAAATTCCACATACATCCACTTCTAGATTCTTCATTGTTCCCATCACATCCTCCATGAAATTCCTAAAGTAGAGTATAAATGAGTCTTAGTGGAAAGAATGTAACACCACAAATATTTTGGGGTAACAAATTTCATTGAAAATTTGGGGAACTAACCTTGCTGCCCGTATTCTCCTCTTTCAAGCACCACTATTGGTTGGCAATGCATCCATAGATTGCAATTGTCTTTTCCTCTCCTTCAGTCCTAAAGGTGTTCCCTTCATCTTTTGTACTCATTCTATCGACTTCTCTCGTTCCTTCTCCACATCACGCTGAACTTGGCCATAGATAGACCTTTCCGAATCTTGTTTGCTTTCAGCAGCCTTCTGGATTGATTCTTCCAATTCATGTCCCTCCAAGTCCAATGCATGTGCTTTGTCACTGAGTTCTTTGTTTTGCAATTAGAGATCTTGCATACTATTATGCATTGCCACAATAGTAATATTTTCCAAATGTGCAAGTTCTTCTGCTTGGGCTCTCTGCACCTCGCTTGCTTGCATAGCCAATGTCTGAGAATGGTTCAATCGATTGCAATAACCGAGCAATCCAGCATGTCCCTTGCCAACAAACTGAACATCATACACTGTATGAAAAGGAGGACTCTTTTGGGTGGCAGGGTCTAAAGGATACAAGTTTCCATCCACCCAAAGGTCAAGATGCTTCTTCCCTTGTAATCGAAGACCCCAGGGGATTCACAAGAGGAAACTTATGATATCACGTGAGTGTACAATAGGGGTTTTTTTTTAAATGAGGCATAAGCTTATACATTAGGGGTGGGGGGCCTTTTATTTTTTCCCAATACTGAATTTATGTTAGGGGGGCCATGCCATATTTAAGAGGGGGGGACATAGTATAGGCTACCTTGGATAACTAGTCCAAACAAGTTTGGTTTTGTGTATGGTTTTAAATAGTCATAGGGAAAGTAATCTAAATTTTCTTATTGTGTGATCTAAATGCTTGAGAAAGAACATAGATTTAAGGAAAGGGGGGACATAATAGAATTTTGTGTTGAAATGTGCAATGTCCAATTGTTGGGATATTGTGTTGGTACCCTAGAGGGGTATGTTTGTGGGAATTATGGTAGCCACACAAGAGGATGTGGACTACATAAATGGATGTGGGACATTGGTCACCACAAGTTGGATGTGGCTCAGAGGATGCCACACAGTAGGCTTATGCCTTGAGACTCTCTATATAAGAGGTCTATCATTATATTAATAGTTCATCAAGCATTGGAATACATTGCTGAGTGTTGCCTACGTTGTTGTGTCTCCGTTATGGATTTTCTTGTATGGTTCAATCCTCCATGATTGTTACACTAATCTCATGTAGCCCTAGGCTTAGTGGTGGTCTCATTCAGTTTCTTTTCATGGTATCAGAGCTGGTCATCCGCTATGCTTAGAGATATTAGTGTGTTTTCTTTCATGTCTTTTGTATAGATAAAAATATGGCAACACTCTTTATCATTTGATTTCGGAGAGATTATGTGAGACCTTGTGCAAGAACAGAGAATCAAGCTACTGCCCGAGAAAGAGTTCAAGTTGCTACTCAAGAGGATGGTTGTTGTGATGTTGTGGCTGCTCAGTTACTTCTCAAGAAAGCCAAAGACTTGTTGCTGCAGAAAAGAAGCAAGCTATTGCTATGGAAGATGCTGCCGAAGAGAAGAAGATGTTGTGGAAGACATACCGCTGCTGCAAAGAAGGACCTATTGCTGTGAGGAGATATTGCTGCTACAAAGAAAAGAACACTATTTGCTGGGACGATGAAGATTGTTGAAGGCCATTGCTCCTACTGATGCTGGTGTAAAAAATGTAAGATTGCTCAAAAGAATTAAGTCTCTGATGTAGAAGTGATAGAAATTCAACATGGTATGATTACTAATTGATGCAAATTCTGGTACGTGTTGCGTTTTGGTTTGCTATGAGGTAGACTAGAGAGTGCTACTGCAATTTGCTGTTGGTTAAGATTCGAAGCACACGGATGTTAGTTTGTGCTCAAGAAAGTTGAGCAAGTGGTGTTGGAAGGCACAGTTTAGGTGCGCATATGGGTGTATGTTTGGAAGCTTTGACAGCAAACTCAAGACAATAGACAGATCAGTGAAGGACACATTGGCCTTATGAGCTTTGTGTGCTCATAAAAATTAGTGCCTCAATAAGAAGGATATGACTGGTGTAGCCACAAAGAAACGAGCATGCCTGAAAACTGTTTCTAGACTGAAATAATTGATAGAGAACAGGGCAGATGTTGTTAAAGAAGATAATGGTGCAGCAAGAAGAAAAGCTTAGAGGTTGCACCAGCTTGCAAATTCAAGAAGAAATGTCAAGCAGTAATGACGGCATCATGGGGTGCTCTACAGGCAAAGAAAGAATCAATGAATTGGTTGTGACCACAAGAAGCTAGGAGCTGCATCAAATCTTTCTCGACATGGCTGTGCTTGTAGAAGCTCACGTAGAGCAGCTGAACGACATTCAAAGAACAAGCGACAATCTGCAAGAAAGAAGAACAAAGGTAGTAGGCAAATACAATACGATCTGCAGAAATGAAGAACGGTGGCAGGGGCAGATTTACGAGCTGCTTACGCTTACGGGGAGCTTTATCATATGGATTTTCTGGCAGTTTATTTGGTGCAAGCCATCGATGCAGCAAGGAAGCATTGAGAGAAGCAGCCGGTGGTTTTCTCTTCGAGTGGTAGTCTGTCTTTTGGGATATCTTTATTGCACGCACAAATGAGAGACATTCTGAGGTGGCTGCCTCCTATATAGAAAATTAGCAATCGAAAAGCCTGAGCAGCGAACAACGAAATTGAATGAGGTGAAGAGGAGTGACGGTTGCTTGAATGTCATGGAGAAGATGACATTCGATATCTTCTCTTCTTGATGTCACTAGAAACCCTAAGGGTCACAAACCCTTTTTTTTTTTGTTTTGTTGGATTGAGTGGTGCAAATGTAATTATGTAAACCCCCCTCATTGTACCCATAATTTTTTTTCTTACGCCTTGAAAAAATGGATCAGCATTGGCTTGTTTGGCAAGCTATGGATACATTTAATTGTGACCATATGATTTACGGGTGCCCTGCCCTTGCATTGACATAAAATGGATGTAATTTTCTCTCACCCATGTTTATGAGGGTCCTCTGCCCGAGCCCACGAGTGCTCAAAAAGATATTTGATTGTGGTGTGCAAGAGTAGTGTACATTGATGATGTACTACTTGGGTTGGTTCCTTCTCCCTGACACATGGGGTGTCTAAAAAGCACTTGGATGTCCCGCCTGCACAGCATGGTGTGTAAAGTGGATGTTAGGTGTCTAGATTGGTAGACACATGCACACACGGTTGTTGAACACTCCAATTTGTCATTGAGGGGGAGTGTTGAGAGAGTGAGTTTGGCAATGCCAAATCATTGGGGATGAGAGGTGAGATGGTCACATATGATTGTACATTGAGGAGGGGTGTTGAAATGTGCAATGTCCAATTGCTGGATATTGTGTTGGTACCCTAGAGGGGTATGTTTGTGGGAATTATGGTAGCCACACAAGAGGATGTGGACTACATAAATGGATGTGGGACATTGGTCACCACAAGTTGGATGTGGCTCAGAGGATCCCACACAGTAGGCTTATGCCTTGAGACTCTCTATATAAGAGGTCTATCATTGTATTGTTCATCAAGCATTGGAATACATTGCTGAGTGTTGCCCACGTTGTTGTGTCTCCGTTATGGATTTTCTTGTATGGTTCAATCCTCCATGATTGTTACACTAATCTCATGTAGCCCTAGGCTTAGTGGCGGTCTCATTCAGTTTCTTTTCATTTTGGTGGTATCTTATAAGCTTAAATAGGGGTGTTTTATCATCCTACATGGATCTTAAATAGGGGGTTTTCTTGAAGTTCATGCACGCAGGTGACATCCCCCTTTCATGAAGAGTGAATCCCCCGGGTCGAAGACTATGGAGCACACCTTGAGGAGTTCCACTATATTCCAAAGAGCATGTGCTTGCATATTCTGCCTCCAGTTGTAGGTTCACATGGTACTTGTTGGATATGTCCTCGAATGGTGCCATGAGTACCCAAAGAGAGGTATCAATGATCAATGCAGGCTAAAATGTAGGGGAGAGCTGGAAAAGATAGAGCAGTGAGAGGGCGAGAGTAGCAAGGAAGAGGGAGGAGGAGAAGCAGATGAGGGCAAGAGGAAGAGGAGGAGAAGAGTAGGGCGACAAGTGTAGAAGGGAGGGAAGGAGCTGCTGTAGAAGGGAGGAGGAGGGGAGAGATGCTACAGGAGGGAGGGGGAGGGGAGAGATTCTGCAAGAGGGAGGAGCAGAGGAGAGGGATCCTGGGCGGCTGGAGAAGGAGGGGAGAGGAAGGAGGGAGGAGGAGCTAAAAGAAGGAGCGGGACCCAGAAGGAGGAGGAGGAGGGGAGAGGGAGGAGGGAGGAGGAGGAGCAAGATGGAGGAGGGGAGAGGAGGAGGGAGGGGGAGGGAGGGAGAGGGAGAAGGAGGAGGGAGAGAGGGAGGGAGGGAGGGAGAGAGAGGGAGGGAGGGAGAGAGAGAGAGAGAGGGAGGGAGGGAGATTTGAAATTTGAAATTCAAATTTCAAAAAGTGGCCCCCTCCCCTCATTGATGGGGGGAGAGGTGGGCTCAAATGTGGGCTTAACCCACCTAGGTTGGGCTAGTTAGGCCTCTTTGGGACCCTCCAAGCCCCTTGCATTAGCCTGCTAGGCATTCCCTAATCCATTCCTTATGAGGCCCTTTTGAGATCCCAATTCTCCCCTAATGCCTTTGTTTTTATCATAACTTTCATTATGTAGTCAATTTTGTAGTCAAAACTATTGGAAAAGGGACAATGAGTTCATTTATGATGTCAATGTACATAATACTATAGATTCTCTTTCCTACCCACTATACCCATGTAACTCCTGTTTCATAGGCTATAGTTGTGTGTAGATGAATATATGTGGTGCTCCAAAAATACGGATTTTTGAGTGTATTAGGTGAATATGATGTGGAGGTGATCGGTTTGGAAAAAAGGTCCAAAATAAGAGAAAAAGTCCAAATTTTTTGCCAATACAATGTCTAGGTCAAAGGCACTAATAGCCCACTCATACTCGGATGCCTTGGCCATGGGATCCTCATCCACCAAAAGCATCGCCTAAAACGAAATAGACTCTATCAGTGTAGTAAACCAAGTAGTACCTATAGGTGGCAAGTACAAAGGTCTAGATGGAAAGAAAGAATTAAGTTGGCTTAGACCAACCTTGAAAACTCCTTGAAAATTTAAGAAACATACCTAAACTCATCCTTTAAAAACACAAAACACATAGTACAGTTTCAATCTCATGATCATAGTCACTCATAAGGTTGAAAACCATAAGCTCCATCACGCATAGCAGAGACCGACTACTGTGACATCCCCACTGACATCATCAGTCGCCGAGAGAAGTCATAGAGTGGCTTGCATAAAACACTAGATAGTCTACTGTCCCATTTGGTTGTGCTTGAAGATGATACGAATAGCATATCTTAGACAATTCCTCAATCCACTAAAACTTGGTATCCTTATAATGGAGGTTGACTCTCGGTAAAATAATCTATAAATCATTTATAGAAGGTGATGAATCGAGCTAAAGGTCTTAATTGTCTTAGGATTTTTAGCTCAAGCATCTTTTCATTGGCTTAGATCTGATTTGGCTCAGTTTGAATGTCCTCTTTGAAAATTCACATGATCGAGTAACACATCAACTTGTACATAGAAAACACCTTTAATGGAATTCAAGGAAATTTTAGCCTACCCACATCTAGAAAACGGTCTTGCAAGAAACGTAGATGGTGCATTATGTAGACCAAATGGCATGACCTTAGCGGCATACACACCCCACTCTATTATGAAAGTAGGTTTAGGTGCTATAGAGGTCTAGTTATACCCATTGTAGCTATCCATAAATGAGTACATCTCGTGACATGAAACTTGATTATTAGGATTCCATATGTAAATGGAGTTAGCCAAGGATCTAGCATTGACTCGGAATTGAACTTCTTGTAATTCACACAAACATGGAGCCTTCCATTTTTCTTACGCACTATCATGATTCGACACAACCAATCACAATACATTTCATAGGTGAATCTTGCTTGGATGAGCTACATAGCTCGTCCCGGAAAAGGAGGGTGTGGTTGACTGTGTGAAAGGCTACATCTGCTCTAAGTTACAGGATTCTAGAAGCGCTTCTGGATTGTGACTCAATGAGCTGCATCCGGCCAAAAAACGCTGACTATAGCGTCCTATAAAATGTGCCAATCTGGAATTTCCTAGGTTTGGGAACTGAAAGGCATAACAGAACCCAGATCCAACGTAGTATGCTGCAGGACCTATGGGAAAGAATTGAACAGCACAAATTTAAAGGCCCCAGTATCTCCTGACGTTCTCCATGACCCGTGCTGACTCTCTCCATGCCCCGTCCGCGCCGTGCGCTATGCCCAGAGTCCGAGACCGACAGAAAGCTCCGTGCGCGCATCGAGCACAAAAGAAATGGGTCTCCCTCAAGAAACGAGTTATAAGTAAAAGCGTACCCACGAATGCCGGACGTGTGTTTGACCAGCAGGTGCCTCCATCACGTAAAGGTTTTTGACAACGGGAAGTATATGAGAAATCTCACCACCCTTTTTGAAGCACCATCAAATTGCGCTCAATGCTTGAAAACGCCACTTTCGTAAAGTTCAGGTTAAGTGCATACGGTTTGTTGGAACTAAGTAATCTGCACGTTTTCCATATCTTCGATAGCACTGCTCATGAGTCACGATTTAAACAAGAATATACAACGGCTACACGCCACTATCGTTCCCCTTCCTTTTCGTGTCTTTGATAAAGCCCAACGTGCCGCTGTCAAAAAATCTGATTCCACGTGCTAAGCAAATTTGGCTCACATGAGCTCTATTTTGGCATCTTCTCCAAGAACACGTCTGTTTTTAACGTTTTGGAAGGTCTACTCTAGCGGCCAGTGCACATGCACAGGCTAGAGTGCAGCCTGTGCGCGACCTGGAGGCGCACTGCAAGAGTCGATTGGGGCCTTAAGTCGTTCACGGACATAAATGCCTCGTTTTGAGCAAAAATTTCCTCCTAATAAAACCACCCCTCTTTACTTATGAAATAACGATTTTTTTTCTAATGTTGAACTAAAAACCCCTCTTGTTATTGTAATCCTGTTAAATTTTTTCCAAAAGTGGGATTAAAATACCCCTCCTTTTGAATGCACGTGGTACACTAAATTTTTTGGAGGTGAACCCTCTGAGACAATAACAAGGTGATATTAAAACTTGCTAAATCTAACAGGGAGAGTGGCTTGGTAAATATATGTACAACTTGTTCTTATGTCATAACGTGAACATGATTTATCTCACCATCAAGACTTTTCTTTGAAAAGTAGGGAACTTTAATATGCTTTGTTTTGGCATGAAATTTTGGATTATTTGCCATCCAAGTACTAGGTATGTTGCCAATTTATAATGTGGTAGGATCACTTGATAAAATATCAAGCTTTAATAGTACTAATTATACTATTTTACATGCAACGATGATAGCTCCTCAATATTTTTCATCAAGTTAATGATAAAGTTTTGCTCTTCCATTCAATGGAGCTAAGGGTAAACTATGCTATTTGTCAGTTATTACTATAGATGATAGAGATTAATATTGGCTAATTTTGATATTCCACAACAAGTCTATGGAGCCTAGCTTAAAGGCGAAACTAGTGGAATACATTGTGTTACCACAATACCTTTCACATGGATCTAACAATTTGTCATCTTTTACTCCATAATTTCATATGCACCATTGGGATACTTAAGAACTAAAGATAGCACGATACATCTAGATTACTATTTCAATTAGTAAATCTATAAATCCCTCTCTTGATATGTAAGCCCTCTTCTAGCTACATCTAGATGAGCCTTTTGGGATTCTACATAAATGGGATGAGCAAACCAATTTAATATGAGCTATTGAGCCTGATAACCACAAATTATACCTATTGAATATTTGTATATGATGACATATAACAAGATAGAATCTTTATGCTTGATTCCAAGCGGTTGGTAGACTGCCCATGAATAGTAGCTGGGATTCTACATAAATGGGATGAGCAAACCAATTTAATATGAGCTATTGAGCCTGATAACCACAAATTATACCTATTGAATATTTGTATATGATGACATATAACAAGATAGAATCTTTATGCTTGATTCCAAGCGGTTGGTAGACTGCCCATGAATAGTAGCTGGGGATGATAGCTATCCTTATGTATTCTAGTTCGTGGCTCAGTTAGTATGCCACCTTAGTTAGTTGAAGTTTGGTTTGAGACCCACATATAGGGTTCTCCTATCTCTTTGTACTAGAGTTCTTTTGGCTGTTACAACTAAGAAGAGGAAAATTGTTTTCAGCCTCCACCTTCGTGTGTATTCCCCCATTGTGTATGTGAGGAAGCCGCAAGTGAGACTCCTTCCTTCTCTCCCACTATCTTCACATGGTATCAGAGCCTAGTTCGCGGTAAGGAGTCAAGAAAGCAAACCAAGTTCACAGTGTCCTGGTAAGAGGACCAATGTTGCTTTCCTTTTTCGAGTTTGTGAGCAAATCTCTACAGGTAGCACAGCTGGAAAGTGCAAGAGTGCATTGTCTCAGATTGAGATGCCCTTCGCGGTGTGGCAAGAGGACTTTATTTTGTGATTCGAGGCCATTTCGAGGCCCGTATTGGAGGCAGAAGTTCTCTGCAAGCACTGAGAAAAAGGCCCTGTTTTTGTTGTACGACCACTGCTCTGCAGGTCAGTGAAAAGTTACCGTAGAAATTGCATCGTATGCCTATGCACACAGAGATATTGCGAGTTACAGAATCATCCTTATTGCCTGTTCATGCAAAATCGTCACTAGGAAGTGACTGTGTGGTCAAATACCACTTTCTCAGTTTTGCACATTTGCCCTTGTGAGGCAGAAGCTGTGTTTTTTGCAGTGACAGAATATTTTGCAATGTTCTGTAATGGCGTCTGATTCTCTTTCATAGATTGTCACTGAAAAGCTTGACAAGAACAACTTCCAAGCATGGAAGTTTAGAATGACGAACTTCCTTATGGGAAAGGCCTATTGGGAGTTCATTATAGGAAATGAAGAAGAACCAATTCTTCCTAATGTTCCCAATCAATAGAAAATGCAAGCATTTAAAGGATGGCATGAAAAAGCCAGAAAAGTTATGTACTGGCTCTCTATCAGTATTTCAGATTCTATGATTGTGCATATTCAGGATGCAAGTACGCCAAAGGAGGCATGGGATACTTTGGCAAAAATGTACAGCACAAATACGCAAGCCAGGAAAATGCAGCTCAAGTAGGAGTTGCACAATGTGCAAAGAGAAAATATGAGCATCAGTGACTACCACATGAAGGTGAAGAAAATTGCAGATGCACTTGCTTCCATTGGGTCACTAGTGGAAGATGATGATTTAGTTTCTGTGACCTTGAATGGTCTAGGAATGGATTATGCACAGTTTTGGACATCCATTGCCGTCCGTGAAAAATTTCCTGATTTTGAGGAGTTGTTTGCTCTTCTAATTTCTGAAGAGCAGAGAAATGGTGGTGCATCTTCTTCAGGAGAAACTTCAAAAGAAACTATCTTCTACTCAAATGCTAGAAGAGGTAGAGGCAGAGGTAGAGGAGGCCGATCTGGAGGCCATGGTAGAAATCAGAATATGCAGCATACTCAAGAAAACCAGTTCTATGGAGGAGGACATGGTAACTCTAGAGGCAGGGGGAGCCAAAGAGGTTGTGGTGGATGGCAGAGAGGCCAAAATGCAAACAACAATGTTGAATGCTACTATTGTGGTAAAATGGGTCATATGGCTAAAGACTGCTACAAAAAGCAGAATGACATTACATGAATGGAAAATTGCAGCAAGGCAATTATGCATCCTCTAGTAGATAGGGTGATGACAAAAATGAGCATTTGTTTATGGTGCAGCACATGAACAATTCTGTGACAAGTGTAAAAGAAAGCAATGATGTGTGGTATGTTGACTCAGGTGCATCAAACCACATGACAGGTCATGCAGAATGGATGCAGGATGCAAGGAAAATGAAAAAACCAGGATTTGTGAAGACTGTGATGATACTGCACATCCTATTGTGCAGATTGGTAAAATTCCTTTGTCTATGCAGGATGGGAAAAAGAAATAACTGTTTGATGTATTTCATGTCTCGAATATCACCAAGAACTTGGTTTCTGTTGGTCAAATGGTTGAGCAAGGCTTGCAGGTCAGATTTAATCCTCATGTATGCTTTGTTGAGGATATGAAAAATAACGGTCGCTTGATAGCAAAAGGAAAGAAGAAGGGCAGGATGTTTACATTGGATGCAGACATGCTTGAATTGAGTGCAGCAATGTTTGCACATGGGACCGGTGTAGTTGCAGATATTGATATCTGGCATAAACGCATTGGTCATGTTAATGTACAACGACTTAAATCAATGCAGGCCCAAAATATTGTTGCAAGATTACCTAAATTCAAGGTTGCAGAAATGCATAAGATATTTTGTCACTTTTATTGATGACTATAGCAGAAAAGTTTGGGTGTATTTTATGAAAAAGAAAAGTGAAGTGTTTGGGCATTTCAAAGCTTTTAAAGTTATGGTTGAAAAAGAAACAGGCTTGCAAATAAAATGCCTAAGGTCAGATGGAGGGGGAGAGTACCTCTCAAATGAGTTTGCAAGGTTCCTGCAGGAGCATGGCATAAAGCAGCAATATTCATGCAGTCATACCCCACAGCAAAATGGACTTGCAGAAAGGAAAAACAGGCATATTGGAGAGGTATCTCAGGCCATGCTAAATGAAAAGGACCTACCAGATTATTATTGTGCTGAAGCAGTTGCTACAGCAGTTTACATAATGAACAGGACTCCCACTGCAGCAATACATGGCATGACGCCAGAGGAGATGTATACTGGTAGGAAACCAGATATTTGTCAGTTGAAAATTTTTGGTTGCATTGCCTATGTTCATGTGCCACATGAGTTGAGGTCCAAGTTGGATCCAAAAGCTGAGAAGTGCATCTTTATTGGTTATTCTCTGCAGCAGAAAGGGTATAGATGCTATAACCCTTCTACTCGTAAGTTTACAGTGAGGAGAGATGTTGTTTTTGATGAGATGAGAAGCTGGTATAAACCAGTAAATGTGATTGATGATGTAGATGCACAAAATGGTAATGATGCATAGAATTCATAGCAGCAGTCACAAAATATTAGTGGACCTGCAGTGTCCTCTAGCAGTGGTTCACATACTTTGCCATGGAAAGGCAGATTGAGATCAGGAAAATCTCCTCAAAGCAATGTAGATAGTGGTGTGCAGGTATCAAGAAAAGGAAAAGAGAAGGTAGATCAGCCCATGTTTGATGTGAATGCAGGTCACTCTTATGTGGATGGTGAATCCAGTGACCTGGAAGTGAGCCTATTTTGTGTAGGTCTACTAGAGCTAGGTATCCTGTGGATAGGCTGAAATATGATGGATTTACAACCATTCACTATGCCTATAGGGTCAAAGTGATACAGGAACCAGAACCCACTTCTTTTGAGCAAACCATGGGAAAAGAAAAATGGGAGAAAGCCATGGATGAAGAAATGGATGCCTTGGAAGAAAATGCTACATGGGAATTGGTGCCTTTGCCTAAAGACAAGAATGCAATTGGCTATAAGTGGGTTTATAAGGTGAAGCACAATGCAGATGGTTCTGTGAACAGATACAAGGCAAGATTAGTTGTCAAGGGGTATGCACAGACATATGGCATTGATTATGAAGAAACATTCAGTCTGGTTGCAAGGATGGCAATCGTAAGAGCAGTCATTGCTATGGCTGCATCAAAGGGATGGTCTTTACATCAGATGGATGTAAAGAATGCCTTCTTGCATGGTGATTTGCAAGAAGAGGTCTTATGGAGCAGCCACCAGGTTATGTTCATGCTGTTCATCATCCTGAGTTTGTTTGCAGGTTGAAGAAAGCCTTGTATGGCTTGAAGCAAGCACCTAGAGCATGGTCTGACAAGATAGGATAGTATCTTATCACTATTGGCTTTCATATTTCCAAGGCAGATTTCTCACTTTATGTGAGAAAAACAGAGAAAGGTATTATGCTGCTTGTCATTTATGTTGATGATTTGATCATCACAGGTGATAGTGATGAAGATATCCTTCATGTGAAAATGCTATTGAAGCAGAAGTTTGAGATGAAGGATTTGGGAGAGCTACGTTATTTCTTGGGCATTGAGGTGATTAGATCACCAAGTGGGATACGGCTCTTGTAGAGGTAGTATGGATTGGACATGCTGGTCAAATATGGGATGACAGGCTGTAAGACTATTTTAGTTCCTTTGGAGCAAAATGTGAAGCTGAGCGTGGATGCAGGTCAGCATCTAGAAGACCCTACTATGTATAGACGCATAGTAGGAAGTTTGATTTATATGACTATTACCAGGCCAGATTTGAGCTATGGTATTGGATTGGTAAGTCAGTTTATGTAGGCTCTAAGGAAACTGCATTTGGATGCGGCTAGATGCATACTCGGGTATGTGAAGTCCACATTGCAGTATGGACTATTTTATGAGACTGGGGTTCAGATACAATTGCATGGATACATTGATGCTGATTGGTCTGGTAGTATTTCGGATAAACGATCTACTAGTGGATATGTGCTCTCTTTTGGGAGTGTTGCAGTCACTTGAAGCAGCAAGAAACAGCCTACAGTTGCCTTGTCGAGCACAGAGGCTGAGTATAGGGGTGTAGCAATGGCTGCATGTGAGGTAGCTTGGTTGCATAAGCTACTTTATGATATGCATCAGTCTACAGATGGGCCAATTGTCATTTATTGTGACAACATGAGTAGTATACTCTTGGCAAATAACCCAGTCTATCATGCTAGAACAAAGCACATTGAGGTGCATTATCACTATGTGCAGGGGAAAGTTTTACTAGATCTTATTGATCTAGTTTATGTCAGCATAGAGGATCAGGTAGCTGACATATTCACGAAGGCATTGGGCGTAGAGAAGCTGTGCAAGTTCAGAGACCTGCTTGGTGTGCAAGAATGGGATTGAGCTCGAGGGGGAGTGTTGAGATATCGAGCTCCACTCGTGATATGCCAGGGTGACTATTGTGTATTTAATATGCCACTGACTTGTTAGCTGCAGATGCGGTTGGTACACCGCCCATGAATAATAGCTAGATGATAGCTATCCTTATGTACTCATGTTCGTGGCTCAGTTAGTATGCCACCTTAGTTAGCTGAGTTTGGTTTGAGACTCACATATAGGGTTCTTCTATTTCTTTGTACTAAAGTTCTTTTGGCTTTTACAACTAAGAAGAGGAAAATTGTTTTCAACCTCCACCTTTGTGTGTATTCCCCCATTGTATATGTAAGAAAGTCGCAAGTGAGACTCCTTCCTTCTCTCCCACTATCTTCACACTCCATACATTGCCAACATCAATTTGGCGACTCTATTTAGTTGTATTAGGAGCCCAGTGTAGTCTAGATATATAGTGGATGCAAATTGTCAATTGATGACTAGCCTATCCTTTATTGTCTCATAACTTCATTCTACTTGAAATTGGAGCTTAATAAAATGTAGGTATTGTGGGGGACCTTGTGGACGGATTACTTTTCGGTCAAGAACTTCACGATGTCGCATCCTTTGATAAAGCAAAGAGGCTTTAGGATGGCTCACCTCATGACATCGTCTATCAAGGCTATGCTATATAAATTGCAAGCGTTGAAAAGAGGGGATGCAGGACTAGGACACTCAAATGCCTCTCACTACATTATGACATAGTCTGTATAATTGAATACGAGGAATGAGCTAGGAAACTCAAATGCTCTTCAATTGCCACTGATGCTATAATTGGTTTAGTGGTCATTTTTAGCTTCTTTGTGGATGATTTATGTAATTAACCTATCAAACATGATTAAATATACCAGCACATTAAAGTTGTGATCTTTATCAAAATCATTTGGTCAAGTGTTGTCACATTTTTTAATGAAACTTAACGTCCACGCAAAAGCTAGCCTTGGTGCAAAGATTCTTTAAATCACTAGATTCATGTCAAAAGGCAAATGACAACCTCTTGCCCATCCAATCTCCTGACACCTCAATGACAATGAGCTACATATATACTTCATTCCAAGCCTATCTTTTCAGGTATGAGAAACTCTAGAGGTTCTGATATGGTTGATCTAGAAGATGCTCAACTATCTTTCATGTTTCATAAAAGATTGTTGATTTAGAACATGCTCAACAATCTTTCATGATTCATGGTTGATCTAGAACATGCTCAATAATCTTTCATGATTCATAAAGTACAAAATAAGTTTTTGCCTCTCCCTGATGATTTTTTCAAGATTTAGATTTTTGGTTTCTTGTACAAGTTCTTGAGGATAATATCAAGGCAATGACAGAGAATGGCGATACACAAACATTGGGCTATTTTTTCATTTAATATTTTCCCATCTTTCTTATAATTCTTAGCACCATGTATGATGATGACTTGGATTATATTACTAGATTTCAAATCATGATATGATTTACTTAACTCTTAGTGATATACTCACTCATATTATTATGTCCACTCATGTCAATAGACTTACAAAAAGTCTCACCTTTGAAAGAAACCATGATATTGTTTAATGGATTCTTAGACACCATTGCGAGCATTATAATGTGAAATATAATCAATGCCATCATTGAGAGCTTGATGCATATGTGAATAACATTGTAAGATGGGATAGAAATGCAAAATACTAAACAATCATTGAAAAGTATAGCTTTCATTACAATATTAATATTAGAATGCAAACTAAAGATATAATCCACTCTTCAATGTACTATACACACCATGATCTATAATGTTCATTCCTTATACTGTATGCAACTTGGCACTTTAAGGAATCCAACTACATTTGAAGATAGAGAAACCATCGGATTGACTTGTACCCTCCTTACATAGGTGGATGATTGTAGAGATGGTAACCTAACTATGGAGCATGCATGGGATGGTGTGCCATGATATTCCCCCTCGGAAGGGGGGGGGTAACAATGTAAAAACCCCATATAGCATGTGTGATTGTTCAAGGGGTAGTACAACTAGATTATGTATATTTTCTATAACTCCATAAGAGAATAAAGACCATTCTTCTGTTGATTGCATCTGCTATCTTACATTTTTGTTAGTGACCCCCCCTGGCATTTTCGACATCTCATGCTTTTGCAAGTAGTTTGCAAGTCAGAATTTATCTATATTGTGATCATCCAAGGCATCATGCTTTTTCAATGGAATTTTGTTTTTCATACATATGTGTAGTAACCAATAATGCATGGAGGTCCACGATATATTATTGCTACATCATGTATATGTTATAACTCATTATCAAACATCTTCTTTCATGCAACAAAAAAATAATCTCGGGGGGGTCACTCATCATATGTAACCCTATCACGTGAGTTCAACAGAAGGATATTTTTTATTCCTAAAATTTACAGAAATAAACATACATAAGGGACTATTTAAAATAGTTTTGGAAAAAATTTACAGATTTGTATAGAAAAGGGGTACATTTTATTAATGAAAAAATTTATAGATAAGGGATTTTAAATATAGGCCTTGAACGCACGTGATATAGAGGGTTTATACATAGTGACCCCCCCGAGAAAATAATGTAGCCATTGTATCACTTAGCCTTCATTTCCCCACTTAGGTTTTAGTTCATTTTGATAATACCCTTGGAGGGTGCACTATTAAGAAATCCTAAGTATCACATGCATTGGAGGGGTATTTGAAAACCCCTCGGTGAAAAAATTCCCCCAATAAAACCACCCCTCTTTACTTATGGAATAACATATTATTTTCTTAAGTTGAACTAAAAACACCTCTTGTTATTGTAATCCTGTTAAAATTTTCCCAAAAGTGGGATTAAAATACCCCTCTTTTTGAATGCACATGGTATACTAATATTTTTGGAGGTGAACCCTCTAAGACAATGCCAAGGTGATATTGAAACTTGCTAAATTTAACAGGGAGAGTGGCTTGGTGAAGATATGTACAACTTATTCTTGTGTCATAACATGAACATGATTTATCTCACCATTAAGACATTTCTTTGAAACGTAGGGAACTTGAATATTCTTTGTTTTGGCATGAAATTTTGGATTATTTACCATGTAAGTACTGGCTATGTTGCCAAATTATAATGTGCTAGGATCACTTGATAAAATATCAAGCTTTAATAGTACTAATCATACTATTTTACATGCAATGATGATAGCTCCTCAATACTTTTCTTCAAGTTAATAATGATGAAGTTTTTCTCTTCCATTCTATGGAGCCCAGGTTAAACTATACTATTTATCACTTACTATAAATGATAAAGTTTAGTATTGGCTACTTTTTGATCTTCCACAACAAGTCTATGGATCCTATCTCTCTTTATTTCAATGTGAAGAAAATAATGCAAATCTTAGGGAATATAAGTCAAATGAGTTAACTTAGCTTTGTAGACATAATGGCATTTTGAGATAGTTTAACTGCAAATACACTCCTGCAAAAAAAAAAGGATTAGAAAAATCAACTAGATGCATGATCTATGAAATGCAAAATTCACAACAAAATGGAGAACCAAATATAGTCCTCACTAAAATGGAGTCATAAAAGTAAAGAGCAGAGTCAATGGAATCAACTAAATGCAAGATGGGAGAAAAGGAAATTTCCCATTCACATTTGGAAAAAGAAATTAAAACTACTTAATTGATGATTATATTCCTAATTCAATTTCATAGAACATCACTCTTGAAGAATATTTCAAAGATTCTAAGAATTCAAGTGATCATTTTAGTGTATATTTGTCTCTCCCAAATGCAAACATTCTAAATACTTTTGCAACAAAATAGTAGGCCCAATTGTTCTATCCATGGGAGAGCTACAGGGTTATCAAGAGGTTATCATAGGAAATTAGTCTATCACTGCTACAAGACACAAATATTGATGGAAATAACACTTTTATTTTGTAGGTGCAAAGCACTTGAAAATTGGTATATCTGTCAATGGGTATATAACAATAGAAGAAGTGTTGGTATATACTGACACTAAGAAAGCATCGGTATATACCAACACTTTACAGAAGCAAAAAAACAAATTGGGGCAAAATAGGGCTTGTTTAGCTCCATTTTTCCTTGAATCACTATTGTATTGGTTTTATTAAAAGTTAATAGTTACAACATATGCCCATGCAAAATTTCCTAAAACTCTCAAATCATCATGTGTTATATATTACAAAATTTTTATTTCAAAGAGGTTAGTACAAAATTTGAAGATGAGATACAAAATGGCAACATTGCCGAAGGTATACTAAATACAAAATGGCCAATTTTGTGATGGTATACTACTAGAAAATGACAACATTGATGAAGGTATACTACTAGTTTGACTCCAAACTACTAGAATTGACCGTGCCTCTACGTGATCCCTCAGTTTCTTTGCCTCCGCCCATGATCCATTGGCCTCTTCACCAGTTGTGTGATCCTTCATCCTCTTCTCTCAGGTCTCCACCTACAAGTTCCTCCTCTTCTAGTATGTCACCTAGGGTTTCCAAATTGCCAACCTAAGAATGAAACAAAAATTATAAAATAAGATTACAACCTAATTGTAAAATCAATGGTACGATCAAACATGCTTGAGAACAATGATGGAGTAGACTTACATGCGAAGCAGCCACCGTAGCCCAATTGATCTTGTACTCCTGATGCTCTAGCTCCCCAAAATATGGCCTCGCCCCTACTTGCCATGCGTACGTGTACACCTCATCTATAGGAGGACAACTAATAATAGCTTCTTGTGGACCCAAATTAAGAGAGTCAGATTAAGTGCCATATATGGGTAATTAAACAAGTAGACCAATAAATAATAAGAGAAATAGACTTACCACCCATGCCTCATTGCTTGCCCTTCCGCCACCCCCAATGTGCAAAGAACCTATGGTGTTTAGCCATCTCGCGGTTTGCCCTCCTTTGAGTATCAAACTTCTTTGGGTGCTCTCAGAACCCTTTCTTTGCATACTTCCAATCATCTTTGTGTGACCATGAAGGCCTACCTAGTCTAGCCTTTAGCCTATCTCTTATCTCCAACCTACGATGTCAAAGACATAAGATCATGCGATATTTCATGTAATCAGAATTAAACTTGTAATCTAGAGGGTTTAGAAATTGCCTCTTTAGCTCCTCTATCATAGCCCCCTTCATTTACTCACTCTAATTGCACTAGAATTAGGGGAGAATTGGGGTCTCAAAAGGGCCTCATAAGGAATGGATTAGGGAATGCTTAGTGGGCTAATGCAAGGGGCTTGGAGGGTCCCAAAGAGGCCTAACCAGCCTCCGATCCCTCCCTTAGTCCCTAGATGTTGTTTAGGTTCATTTGGTATAACTTGAATCATTTTGTAAATCTCTGCCCTTTGAGGCCAATGAATAAAAGATATTTTTATGTTCTATTACTGTTCCCATGGTACTATACATGTTACGTGATGCTTTCCATCAGTTTATGCAAGTTCAGTGTGAATTTCAGTCAAATAGGCCTCATATGCACCATAGCGGGTTTTGGCACTTCTGAGCTCCCTGCACGATGTCGAACACATTTGCCTTCTGTGCCACAATGAGATTCTTACTGGATTGCTCAGAAATGACCACTATTGCGTAAAAATGTATCTGATAGCATGCTTTTGAACAAAATAGTGAATGAAAATATTAATGCCAACAACAATTAAAGTTACAAAATACAATAACAGTATGAAATAAATTTTGGAAAAGAACACAAAATGGGGCATTGTATAAAAAGTATATCGGTATTCATATAAAATAAAAGTTGTATACAATAAGGCTTCAGAGCCTTTCTCTCTTCTCTAAAACACTGAGAACGTTGGGCTTTGAATTCCTAAATACACTCCTAGCTCTAAACCTAGTCGATAGAGAGTCAACACTATTGTCATTACTGGCCAGGGACATGGCTGCTGCCGTTAATGCCATACCTAAAAAATTGGTTCCAAAAGCATTGAGGGCAGCCATGCGGTTCACCAAAATGACTGTAGAACATCAGGTAGGTCGGAGTAGATCGATGTCTTTGCATCTTTGATTTTGGCTAGTGTTAAAGCAAGAACCTCTTTTATTGAATCATTTGCTCCCAAAAACCCAGGTTCTTGCGTAGTCGTGTCCACCTCGTATTCACATAGGACACCAAGAGCTTCATCCTCCCAGAGACCAAACATAATCTTGATGTCATGGAGAAAGAGGTATTGTTCTCCATCGACAAGAAGGTGAGCAAGAAATCATATCACTATTGCAGGGTCAACAAAGGTGGTGCTCGAGGTGGATGGAATTTGAGAAGTAGAATGGGGTTCAGGAGATCGTTGGAGCACTTCTAGGGCCAAAATGCAGCTTCCCACTCCTCAGCTTCTTCATCTATGGGCTCTTCATTGTAGATGTTGGCCTCATCTACCGAAATAAGAGGATTGGAAAGGGCAGGAGCAGGGGCATAGGGCTTGAGGTCGAGGCCTCCTCTTCCATTTGTCCCTCCTAGAGAAGGAAAATAAAGGTCATTTCCCAAGATAGAAACCTATTTCCTGTGTTTTCGATGACTCCGCATGCTAGGAGGTCATCAGTGTCCAACTGCCTAAACCCTAGGCATGTGAGCTGGGCTCGAAAACGATCTAAACGCTTCATGAACTTGGGTTTTTGATTGAACAAGTACTTCAAATAATCAATTGGGACCCATCTTTTTGTAGACTCATCAAGTTGATATGCAAAACTCGCGATGTGGTCTTGCATGTACTTGATGAGGTCTTCAAAATCATCTCCAGCGGCTCCCAAGTAGGTGCCTAGGACATCTATGCTCTTATCAAAGACTAGAAATAACTCCTCCTCTCTATCAACTAATGGAGTATGGGAGATGAAATCGTGGAAGGTAGACCTAGCAGAATCCATGATAGTTTGGTAGATAGGAGAACTATGGCTATGATAGTGAAACTTTGAAACTAAATTAACTTTATAACCTATTGTTAGATATGCTCAATCCCCCACCCTCCTGGTAACCACCAGTGGTCCAAGGTGTGTTGAGAGATATGGTGCCATGAGCACTTGTAGAGCAAAGGTATGAGCAAAGGACAAGCTGCCACATGGCATGGAGGAGATATCCCACATGTGAGCAAGCAAATGGATGTAAGTACCCTCACCTATAAAAGGGAGGTTCATTTGAAGTAATTCAATCAAGCACTTTGCACTATCTCAAGATTCTCTTTATGAGTCCAAGCTAATCTATCTTGGAACCTAATTAACTTGAGGTACATGTCATGAGCACTCTCTTCATCATGTTTCCACATAGGTTCCATCCACCTTAGAGTGCTCCATAGATCCTGAGGCACACATGTTTTGTCATGGTATCAGAGCTTAGGTCTAGGTCTTCTAGTTTAGCTCATTAGTAGTTTACTAGGATTGCTTCCATTCCTAGATTAGTTGTAGACATGCCTTAGGAGCTCATGTTTTTTCTCCTAGGTTAGTTTTAGTTTTAGATTGAGAACAAATTTTTGTCTCTTGAGAGAGAAATTTTCCGTCCATCCATTTCATGAGAGTGTTTCTTGTGAGAAAGAGGAAGGTCTCGACTCTCCATTGAGAGAGAGAGAAGGGCACTTGGTTCTTGAGATTGTAAAATTCTTTAAGGTTCAAGAGGCTCTTCTTTTGGTTCTATTCTCCCGAGTGAGATAGCTTCAGAAAGCTGTTGCAGAGAGTTTTGAGGTAAAGACCTGCATCTACATCCTTTAGTAAGTGCTCATGCAAAGGCTCGACTCTAAGATGGCTCCTCAACTATCAACCCAGTCTTCTAAATGACAGCATCTACAAGTGCCTCCAAAAGTCCTTTGTGCAGCTTCAACAAGGGTCAGCCCAATAGTAGCTCCTTCATCGACGCTCAGCCTCAAGCGCTCAACGCCGCCGCTGCCCTTCACTATTTTCACTCAACACATAGTTGTAGTGGATTGCACACGATTGCCTCCATCGACAAAGCAAGCAGCAGCCCGAACAGTCGCCATAGTCCAGCAACATCAACACTCCTCCAAACAGAGTTGCCGCTTCTCCGCCCGGCAATCTACGCACCAGCACTACTGGACTATAGCAGCAACAACCAGGCCGCCTGGACCTCCTGCAGCGCTCCAACAGACCAGCCCAAGCTTCTCTGCTAGCCCGCAGCTCCAAACGGCTCATAGCCTTTTGCAACGCCATTGCTAGCCAGCCCACCGAAGGACTCTCTGCAAACTCCGAACTCCAGCTAACAGCTCTGGCTCCAAGACGACCGACAACCTACAGCACCAACGCCAAACGGCTCCTTCAAACGATAGATCTTCAACAACAACGGGAAGCAACGATCTCCAATACACAGGCTAATCTTCCACGGAACTACGAGCAGCTCCTGGCATCTTCATGAGCTTCAGATCTGCAACAACGCGCCTCTGTTCTTCCACGCCGTCGTCGCCCAAGATCTCTGCAGCTTCAAAGGTTTCTTTGAAAGGTGCTAGAAAAATGCCACGTGGCATAGGATAAGATGTAACTATGGTTGGGTCTCTAGTCACTAGGGTTAGTTCAACCTTGATCAATGGTCAAGCAACCCAAAAGAAACCATGGTCAAGTAAATCACACTAAGCCATGGTTAGTCTTAGGTTCAAGATTAGTTAAGTGCCACCTAAGCACACAGCCTCTTGTTAAGCACAGTATGGAATTCAACATGTGAATCCCTGTGCCACATCATCAAACGCCCTCTTCTTCACAAAATCTTCGACAAGCCGTAACTTGCAATCCAGGAAGAATTTGGACAAGCTCCAAAAAGGAAAAGTGATCGTCTTTTCGAGCTCTACGCGCCTGTCATGTCAGAATCATTGTATGCAATTAGACACTGCCAATATTGAAAGAAATCAATTAGTAAGACCTTTGCAACAATTGGGAAAGCAAAGCATGAATGCAAACATCGATGTAAAAAGCAAGCCGAAAGCACAAGTGCATGAGATGACCATAGCAGAAAGCATGGCATCCACACATAAAGCATCAAGGCACATGGAAGAACAAAGCATCATGCATGAAGCTACACAAGGAAGAAGATTGCAGATTGAAGAATCAACAAGTCAACTACGTGGAGTCATCATCAAGCCATGAGCCAAAAGGTGACATCAATGGAATGTATTGAGAAACCAAAACCTTGCCAACCTTGCCTATGTTTTGTAAATCAAGCCTGACCACCTGAGAGTAGCTATGAAAGCACCCAGGGGAGGTATTGACATGTAGAAGCCACACTTGACCACCTTAAGTAGCATGCATGCACTAAGGGGAGGTGATGGAATGTAACTCACATCTGACCACCTTGCAGTAGCCAAAGGATCATGGCACCAAGGGGAGGTGTTGAGAGATATAGTGCCATGAGCACTTGTAGAGCAAAGGTATGAGCAAAGGACAAGCTGCCACATGGCATGGAGGAGATATCCCACATGTGAGCAAGCAAATGGATGTAAGTACCCTCACCTATAAAAGGGAGGTTCATTTGAAGTAATTCAATCAAGCACTTTGCACTATCTCAAGATTCTCTTTATGAGTCCAAGCTAATCTATCTTGGAACCTAATTGACTTGAGGTACATGTCATGAGCACTCTCTTCATCATGTTTCCACATAGGTTCCATCCACCTTAGAGTGCTCCATAGATCCTGAGGCACACATGTTTTGTCAAGGTGCTCAAGTTGTAAGGCCCCCATATGAGGAGAAGCCATGTGTGAGCCTGGGACATTGGATGGATCCTGACTTGCATGTCAGATGAGGTCTATCAATGAGACCGTTGATGGTAGGTGATTGTGTGGGAGCCCCTTATTCTTGTTGGGGCCTGGGGGGTCCCAGGGGGGCCAGCGGGCCCCCTAGTGGAGGTTCGGGGGTGAGAGCCCCCGAGGCGATGGTATAGGAAATATTCCTTAAATATTCCATGGACGACAAGTCCATTCCACTGACTAGGTTGACTGGTCAGCTCCATCGTTTAGGTCAACTAGTCAACTCCATCGACTACGTTGATTCGACTACCGCCCTCATAGCTATAAAGAGGCGACCTCCCTAGCCCATTGTATCAGATCAATTCAGATCTTCTAGCTAGTAGCTCTTCACCTAGTATCTGTCTAGATTGCCATCTAAGCTCCACTATGGGAGCGCACGGGTGGTGGACGGCCATCATCTGTACTACATCAGTATTGAAGGAAAAGTTTGTTCCTCTCCAGTTTGCCGTGTACTCTCTATTCTTTGTTCAGTTTCTGTTCCGCTGCACCGTGTAATTTAACACCTATATATACCAAAATGTTGTAAATATAAATAATAAAAAGAATTATAGTTTTTTTGGGCAAAACTGGACATTGACATGAAACAAAACAATTCAAAACATCAAAATTGCACCACTATTAATTGGAAAATGTCAAAATCCACAATTGTTCCACCACACATTGTTTATAATCTTTAATATTGTAGGAGGGATAAAAGTGGCACTATGCATGTGCTTCTCTGCATGCTTTCCTACCTTTTCACCATTTAAGGTAAAGTGAAAGGACTCAGACATGCCATCCTTCATTACCAATATGTGTTCCCACATGTCCCTGAGAGTCCACTGTGATGTGACAATGACATTGTTGACATCTCCTAAATGAGAACCAATACATAAACTTACCCCTATATTATCATCATCGCTAGAGTCAAGGGGGAGCCAATTGCCACCTATTTTCTTCTAGCACCTATATTGGAAAGCAAAATATAACATTTGGCGGGAGATGTGGTACTTGACAACCACATTGTCCTTACATGGCATTGAAACAGATCACCCTTTTGTTCACTTGACTTGCTTCCCCAATTCACCCCAAGCAATTCCTCAAGGGCATTCTCATGTAGGCACTTGCATGACCACATGGTTTTTGTTATGTGCATTTGGATATTCTGAAAACAAGAAGCAAAAATGTGCAGAGGTATAAACAAGACAACCTTACCCATATAGAGCCAAATGTAAACTTCATGGCCATGCCCACATCCTTTGCAATCTTTTCCGTGTCTGATTGCACTGTTCTTGTGTCTACCATGCTGCAATCCATGTCTTCAAGTTGTGGTGTTGCAATGCATTGAAGATGGCCATAGCCTGATGCCGTCCTTGGAGTAATTTACTTGGCATTATACCAATAGATATTTCTCTGTTTCAAAGTAGAGGACTTCTCTCTAGCATGCATTTGCCTTCCTAAATCCTCATGAATGGTAGTAAACTTGCCTAAGAAGCACTGGACTGCGTCCCACTCCTCAAAGTCTAAAGGAAATACATCTGCTATGCACAAGTGCTATTTCAAAATACAATTTCAAACTGACTCATTACACTGGTGCTATTTCAAAATACAATTTCAAATTGACTCATTACACTTCGAAATCTTACACAAAATGCAGACTTACAATGCGATGGTATTGTCGATTGATGGCTTGATGGGGGAAGGCGCATGTCCTCCCCCATGTAGATGTGTTGTAGCTTTGCAAGCCATCCTTTCTTCCCATGCTTGAACTTCATGATGCGGCCCTTCCATTCATGCAAAAGATCACCTATTTTTCTCTTGGGAAGCTCATGTGGACCCTTGGCAGATCCTCTCATGACTATCCAATCATTCAAGCTGTAGGTGGAGGGCACCCATTCACCTAGTGCATTTTTGCTCTTGTGGGACATAGAGTACATGTATGGTCTCCTCGCCATGCTTGTACAGAGGTCACAATAGCAATAGTGGACTAGAAAGTGCAGTTTGGAGGGAGAGAGCAGCTCTAATAGAGGGAGAGAGAGGGAGAAGGTATAGAGGGTACAACTGAAGGTTGAGAGAAGCTCTAAGAGGTGCTATAGCTAGGAATGGAGGGAGAAAGAGCAGAGGGGAATGAGCAGCTGCTCTAGGAGGTGTTGTAGCTAGGAATGAAGGGAGAAAGAGCAAAGGGGGATGAGCAGCGACTACAAGAGGTACTGTAGCTAGGAATGGAGGGAGAAAGAGCTGAGGGGGATGAGCTGCTGCTGCTGTAGGAGGTTCTATAGCTAGGAATGGAGAGAGAATGAGTAGCTGCTACAGGAGGTGCTAGAGAGGGAGAAAGACAGTGGACCAGAGAAGGAGGGGGTAGAGAAGTTGCCAAATGAGTTCCCACGTTTGAAAAATGGAGGGAGAATGGAGCTGGACCAGAGAAGAGGAGGGGGTAGACCTGTAACAAGTTGAGAGGGGGGGAAAATTCACCTAGAAGGGCCCACCACCTCTTGAATGACTTTTAGGTTTGTTTGGGGGAGGTGCATATGGGAGAAGGGTCAAGCATGGGTTGAGGGGGGGGCGATGGTTTGAGTGGTCACTGGTGTAAGAGGAGTAGCCAATAGGGGCTGTTTGCAGGTTTGCCCACCCTCCACCTAAACATGGCATTGCCCCACAAAAAGGAACACTCCCATTGGTACACCTCAAATACCTCACTAATCCCTTGAAATTAGAAAACACTAATTGGGGGCCCTTTGGAGACCCCAATTCTCCTCTAATGTCTTTGAAGATATCCTTGGGAAACATTAGGTACTTCGTGTGAGAAATCACCTGTTTTCCCTTCTCATCCTTAAAAATCTCTCACATATGATTGAGAGTGTAGAAGATGTCCTCGAAGTTAATATGCTATGGTCTCCATATAAGGCATGAGATGGGAGTGCCGGTGTCTCTTGAGAAGGTAGATCGACATGGGGTGGAGTGAGAAGGAATGGAGTCAGAAGGCACGGGGCTAATACCTAGCTATGTCTCATCATTGTGGGGGAGGTTAGAAAACATAGACTCATCCATGTCTTCACTCCCACCACAACAAGTGACCATTCTAGTCTTGCCAGGGCAATCAATGGTGTAGCTAGGGGTGTTGTAGAGAGTACGGGTGGAGCGAGGGGTGGCAGAGCAAGGGATGGGCATCTCATCCACATTTGCAAATGCCCCTCCACCCCAACAACTACCCTTCTTAGCCTTCCTAGAAGCAGGACACTCGCCCCCAAAGGATGATTTCTGACTAAATGTGATAAGCAATGCTTATCAGATAGGCAAATCTGATGGTGCAACACTAAATGGTGATGCCTATCAGGTAGGAAAATGTAATGGTGCAACACTAAATGGCGATGCCTGTCAGGCAGGCAATGCTGACTCTGTAGCACTATGAAGACTTGATGGAAGAGGAGAGATGCGAGCTTGTTGAGAGTTCACACTCAACATCATGTGATCATGTGTGCATAGCACCATCATGCGATCATATGTGCATAGCACTAACCTTATAGAGTGCTATAAAGGAAAGGGTTAGATCCCCTAACCCTAACCCTAAAAGGGTTTGTATATATTCTATTTTTTTAACTAAATCTAGTGTACAGTTAGTCATTTGTGGTGTGCTCTCTAGTTGTGCCCTCTCTCCTCATCTCCACTCTTCTCCTCTCCCCTCTTCATATTTTGTCATGGTATCAGAGCTCCCTTGCCTTCCGCTGAGGCATTGCGATCCTTGAGAGTGCAAGAGAGATTGAAAGATCGAGAGAGATTGAGTGTTTCATTCTCTTCCATTGAGAGAGAATTTCCTCAAGGCACAAGCCCTCTTATTGAGTCATCTTCACGGTTTCTTTAGCTCTTCACGTAGAGCTCATCCTCATCTATGATTTGAGATGGAAATCTCAAGATTCTGCTTCTTGCAGCTCAAGATATCCTCTCTTGAGTGATGCTGTCCATTCTTTGAGTGATTTTTAGAGTCTTTCTGAGTTTGTAAGGTCATGTATGGTTTTGTGACTTTGTAAGGAAGATTGAGAGATACCTTAAAAGGTCCTATGGTTCTCTACGAGTAACCAGGTACTTCTACAGCTTGCATGCGACTCTAACAACTCTAAGCTACTTCAGTATACTTCAATCTAGAGCCCGATTGATCAAAGCACCTCCTACAACGACAGAAAAGCAACAGCTCCCATATGCTCAAGATATAGCAGCTCTAAGGCTCTAAGCCCAAGCTATAAGGCCATCTTGATCGACATAACCACGACACAACCAGCTACAATAGTGGCTCAAATCGCGATGGCCTCATAACCCAGCTCCAAAGTTACTTTGTACGCCGACTTCTCCAATGAAAACCAATCTCGTCCGACTCCTCTAATGCTGCGCTCTCCTACACCTTCTTCTCGGACAGCGCCAATGACAACGTAGAGCTCAAGGCTCTCACGACCGACTCGGTGCCAAGAAATTGTGAACCTTTGATGGCTAGAAGCAAGGGTGTTGGGAAAATGTAATCACATTGCGGGAGTTTAGAGGAGTAGGTGGAGGTGCTGGTGTTTGTTGGCGAGCTTATTGGTAGCGTGAACATGTTGGTCACAGGCGAGGTAGAGAGTAGCCTCATCCGCACAGCACATGACAACCACCACGGGCCTCCTCCCAATGAAGCAACAGCTCCAAGTAGCAGTGATGCCATATAACAGCAAGGCTCCTACACCACCATGACTAGCAACGCCTCCACACTGGCTGCCAAGTCGAGGTAGTAGAAAAGGATTTGCAAGCTCCTTTGGTGGAGCAATGCCTCCAACCGGACCAGCAACCTACATGAGAGCTCTAAGCTCTCACCCTACACGCGCAGCCTCTCAACGAACTCCTAGCCTCCATGGACAGAATGCCATACACCCTGCCTCTCGCCATCTGGACTATAGCCCCAGGCTACCTCTGCAAAACTACCTCTATCAAGCTTCAAACGACCTTTAACTTCTGCATCTTCAACGAGTCATTCGTGCCGTCTCCTTCACGTCTGTCGCCTCCTTGCACAAAGTCTCACAAAAATCTCCAAGGTTCACTTACCTTAGGAGACTGACACGTGTCCACTTATCCTGATAGTGTTGGTCAACCTAACCTTGGTTAGCTTACCCAGATAAGGTTGGGTCGTCTAACGTGGCTAGGTAACTGTGGACCCCAGTTGACCCCAGTTAAGTGGGCTGGTTAGATTAGGCATAGTTTAACCAGTGGTCAAGTTTTTGCCACATGGCAACCCTTATCTCATCTGCCATGTCAGCATAGCCACATCAACTGCCATGTAAGCATAGCCACGTCACCTTGATGACATCATCATCTATGCCACCTCAACAGTGCCACCTCAGCTGTTCAGTCAGCACTGACCTCTGCAGGCACACATAGTGCTACATAGTCACTTCATGTGACCACTCCTGCCACCTCAGCATAGGGCTCCACTGGCACACCTCTTGCTAGGCACAGTGCCACATCATCACTGCATGTGACCCATAGTGACACATCATCATTGAGCACATTTGCAATCCTTTTGCCCCTCCACCTAGATCAAGTCATATCTCTTGATCTAGGAAGAATTTGAGGGCGCTCGAAAAAGGAAAGTCGATTGTTTTTTTGTGCTCTACGCGCTCGTCACATCACGTGCACATTTTGATGCAAGTTACACTCACATTTGAGCCTCTTCGACAAAACCACTTCCTTCATGCACATTTGCCTCTACATCGACGCATCTGACCTAGTACTTAAAAAGAACAAAAGAAAATGAATTTTTTGCTATTCTTTCATTGATAGATGGTTGGTATAGATCTAGATTAGAGTGCCATAGAGGGGGCGCTTTGAATTTCCCCAATTTGCCAATCTAAGCCATGCCCAAAATTCCCGACTAGTACCTACTCGGAGTTAGTCCATACACTCACATACGGTTTCACATCATTACATTACCTGAAACCTTATGTTCATCAATTCAGTGAGAAGACTTCAGAGTTCAGAGGTATTGCAGATTGTTTCAGTGGGCAGATAGCATTTGATTTCACACACACATGCCAACATTATAAAGCCTATTCAGCTATTTCATGGTATCGTGCACATCATTTCAGCCTTGTAAAGCCTCTTGGCTATTCCCGGCATCATTGCCTTGTAATACAGATCAGATTTTATATACTGCAGTTCTCTCTTCACCAACGGTACAGAGATTTCACTTGGCATAGTCAGTGTATTTGTAGTTGATTCATACAGAGATTTTCACGACACTTTTGAGTACATTTCTTGCATCATGTCTACGACTAGAAACCTCAATCTAGAGGCATCTGCTCAACTCCAATTATGGTACATGGAAATACTGAATGGAGACCATTCTTGTACTTCAGGACAAATGGGAGTATGTCGATGGGTCTACACCCAGACCATTGACCGATCCAACCACAAGTAGCTCTACTCCATCTGTTGTCATAGCACCAGCAACGGGATCTACAACGGCATCTACAGCTACACAAATAGTTTTTGCACAAGTAGCAGATCCTGCCATTGCCCGAGCTCAGGCAGAATGGGAGAAGAAAGACAAGTATGCCTATCACCTGATCAAGTAGAATGTGCAAGATGTCATGCTAGGACAGCTCAACATAGTCAAGACATCAAAAGAAGCATGGGATATGTTCGTAGCTCTCTACGAGTCCAAGAACACATCCAGGATTCTCACCCAGAGAAACCAGATCAACCAGAGTTTTCGCAACAGTAGTGAAACCGGTCATGATTATGTACTCTGCATAAAAGACTACAACAATCAACTTGCAGCAGCAGGAGAGACTATGAACCCTGTATAAATGGTTCAAGTCATTCTGAATGGACTAGGAGAGTGATACGAGAATCTAGTCCAGAGTATTGCCAACTAATGGAAAATTCCGACACTGGAAGAACTTCAATCAATCCTACTTGGTAAAGAACTCAGGACTCAGGCCATCCAAGCACGTAAAGGTCATTTTAATGATCAGGCATTCACAGCTTCAGATAGAAGTAACGGCAAAGGCAAAGGAAGAGGTAGATCATATCAAAAAGGTGGTCATCATCAGCAACAAAATCAAAGTTAGCATCAACATCAGCATCAACATCATCCTCAGCGATGGGTCGAAGACCCACTCCGCTAGGTCTCTGTTAGAGTTAGCTCAAATGTCCACCTCTCATGTAACCCACCAATATTCTGTGTACCCAATGTTGTAAGGCCCCCATATGAGGAGAAGCCATGATGGGTATCGGATATTGAAAGGGATCCCCAGTTTAGACACTGGAAGGGGTCTTAGAGTAGACCAGATGGTTATGAGACGGCTTAGGAGCCAAGAGTAGATACCCGTCTGCAAAAAGGGGGGGTTCGGGGGGGCGATAGCCCCCCCGATAGCAGGGGGTCCGGGGGGCGCAGGCCCCCGGTGGGGGTCTGGGGGCAAAGCCCCCAGCGACAGATGCTGGACGGAGGACTATGCACGATCCTTCATCTGCCCGCCGACATGTTTTCTGAAGGGTCGGCTGGTCTTCCAGGCCGACTGTCTATTAGGCCGACTGCCTATTACAAGGCCGACCGTCAACCGACTTACACTATATAATAGTGGCCACCCCCTATCATCAGATCACCAGTTCTTCACGCTCATAGTCCTCCGTCCAGCATCTGTCTAGATCACCATCGAAGCTCTGTCTGTAGAGCGCACGGGTGGACAGCCAACCATCAGTTGTATCAGCAGTTTGGTATATCATAATTTTTGTATTCTCTCCAGCTTTCCTTCGTGTACTTGCATTTTGTTGTTATCTTCCGCTGCATACTATTTTCTTACAGTCTCAAGGTTAAAATATAATAAATTTCAAGAAGTAAAGTTTCAAAATGGACTGGCTCTATGCTAGATTAATCAATGAGTGGCCATGTTGTGTTGATCAAGGGGATCGCATTTGCACAAAAAAACACAACACCCTCTCTCCCCTCCCCACATACATGCTCTCTCTCTCTCTCTCTCTCTCCCTCTCTCTTCTTTTCCTTTGACTCTCTTCCACATGCACTCACACACATATGCATTAAGCACTTAAGGAAATACAGACATAGATGCATCCATCTCTCTCTCTCTCTCTCTCTCTCTCTCTCTTTGTGTTTGTGTGTCTATGTGGCAATCTGCATATGTATATACACAAACATATACAATCAAGTTTACGTATGCTCATTCCGTTCCATGAAAGTGTATATGTGTATGCCTATTTATGTGTGCACACAAATCATGGTATATCTACGCACATGGACATTGTTTTGATTTTTTGTGCATGTGTTTTAATTGTTTGGGAATCTTTGAGTATGTGTGCCTCTATCTAGATGTGCATGTGACTTCTGCTTATGTGTATGTTTGATCTCAGTCTCAGTCTCAGTCTCTATCTCTGTCTCTCTCCCTCTCTCTCTCCCTCTCCCTCTCCCTCTCCCTCTCCCTCTCCCTCCCTCTCTCTCTCTCTCCCTCTCTCTCTCTCTCCCTCTTTCCCTCTCTCTCTCTCTCTCTCTCTCTCTCTCTCTCTCCCTGCCTTCACTACCTAAGCGCCCTCAATGCTCTGATGAGGAGGATGTTAGTGTTCTCTCTCTCTCTCTCTCTCCTCACTACCTCATCCCCCTCAATGCTCTGATGATGAGGATATTAGTGCTCTCTCTCTTTGTCTCTGTCTCTTTGTCTTTGTCTCTGTCTCTGTCTCTCTCTCTTTGCCCACACTACCTCATCCCCCTCAATGCTCTCATGATGAGGATGTTAGTGCTCTCTCTCTCTCTCTCTCTCTCTCTCTCTCTCTCTCTCTGTGCCCTCACTACCTAATGCCCCTCAATGCTATGACGATGAGGATGTTAGTGTTCTCTCTCTCTCTCTCTCTCTCTCTCTCCCCTTGCCTCCCCCCCTGCCCCTCTCTCTCTCTCTCTCTCTCATATTTTTATATTTATTTATGTATATATATATTTACATTTTCTAGATATATCTTTCTTTTGTGTGTGTGTGTGGGCGGGGGGGGCAGAGTAGGCATCCATATGCATGAGGCAAAATTCTTCATCTCTTCAATTTCTTATACACACATATCCTAGGCCTATTTTGATCATAATGTTCATCACTTTTATATACAAACCTTCTAGATATTTGTCCACCTTAGTCACAACTATAAATGTTCTCGTTTCTTTGCAATCAACCTCCCTCACTGGTAGAGAAACCTACTGTAGTCAAAAGCATGTTCAATATTATATTCTCTTCTGAAGAAATGTAATTATGAAATTATAGGGATATCTGGGCAGATGTGGGAGGGTTGTCTCTTCATAGGGAGTCATGTGGATTTTTTCATGGTGGGATCCAGGATACTGGGGCTACCCCTCTCTTGCGAGTTTGTCAACTGTAGCTTCCACTACCTGCTACTTCTCCTACCATTCCTTCTCCCCCCCCCCCTTTTCTTAGCTAAAGAGGAAACAGAAGTAGATGACTACCACAATAAATATTTGGTGTTCCTTCTATTCCTGCTACTACTCAAAATATGGATAAAGAGCACCTCACTAATAAGCTTCCAACATGTGATCACTTTGACATGCATGCTCATCCCAAACTGCATTGTACCTTGACTTTGAGTCCGTCAGAGACCAATGCAACCCATGGATCTTATCCTAGCTTCCTCGACCTTCCTTGAATGCCTCCTTGAATTCCTCGACCTTCCTTGAATGCCTCCTACTTTATTGTGGATAGCCTCTTACCTTGCATCAATTGTTGTTTTAACCCAGAAGCCCAACCGAGATATATTGTTCTTATCACCAAGATATTTAGCATTTGTAATCCTTTAATTACAATAGCTCACTTTGAACTTTCTTATGTCCATAATTGTATAGAGAGAAGGGACGAAACCCCTTATTTCTATCTAGACCCTACTCACTCCCAATATATCAATATCGAAACTACATTCAATGTTCGAGACCTATGTTGACTACCACAACAAGATTTGGTGTTCCTTCTATTCCCGCCACTTCTCAGAATATCGATATAGAGCACCTCACTAATCAGCTTCCAACATGTGATCACTTACTTTGACACCCCATTGATTGCATACTCATCCCAAACTACATTGTACCAGAGCCCAATGCAACCCATGGAGCTTATCCCAGCTTCCTTG